>NC_059188.1:2226723-2528658 GCF_020631705.1 Daphnia magna
CTTCGGCTATAAGTGCAAAGTACAAATTATTATTCAAGCAAGTCACAGAACCTTCACCATTCTTAGAAAAGCATTGTAAAAGCATTTGTTTCTCTCAAAATTATTCAAATCACCCATGGCTACATACTAACTAAATCGAGGACAGGGCCTACAAACACATAATGCAAACGCATCACAATTAATCCAAAGCGGCAGGACATCAAAGGGAAGGGCGGAGCAGGTCTTTTCTTTTGAAGAAAAAGGGTAACATATACGATGGCATAATATTTTTAGGCCTCGACGGAGGTTTTGTATTATTTATTAAATCATTAAATTGGATTAACAATTGCCCTTCGGTGGCCGACCGCGTCCGATGAATGGCAGTTCAGTGCAGCGTTTATTACAATGTGTTCAAAATTCAAAAAGAAAAGTGAGCAAAGTTCTATTGATTTTGTCTGCTTCTATGTTTTTACTTTTATTTACGTCTTTATTCTTTGTTTATTTCTGTAGTCTGTTGCATCATAAAATATCAGTTTCGTGGGCGTTCTCTAGTAAAAGTGAAATGAAGATGGATTCTCTGTTTTTGTCGCCATCGGTATTCATCGCCGGCAATGCTGATTGCTCGTTTCTGTCACTCGAATGACCTGACGACTGGCTGCCATTGCTGCTAATCCCATTAGCGGGGCTGGCCTTTTCCGTCTCTTGATTCTCAACGCTGCGCGGATGATCGTTTTGACCCGCTGCGGAATCACGGGTTGCTGTCGATGGGGCGTTCGATCGACGATCGGAGACGCTATCGACTTGATCAGCCACCACTAATGTGGGACATTGCTGTGACGACTGTGCAGCTTCACCACCAAGGGCAACAGGTAGCAACTGAGTGCCGTGAATCCTTTGCAATCGATCATATTGTTCTTGCAAGTGTTTTTGCGTTTTCAATAGTTCTTGATGCCGCGATTCCAGATGGTCCCTTTTAGGAGAACCTGACGCCAAAGTCCCACTTTCAATAACAGTAGCCGTAGCCATCACTGTCAAAAAGAAATTGCGCGTCAAATGCCAAAACGATTATTATTCAACAACAAAAAAAAGAGTGGGGAAATGAGGAATCTTACCGCTGCTGTCAACTTGGCTCGTTCGTCTAGAACCAATAAAATTAGCAGACGATGCGCTACCAGGACGCAAAAGTTGGCCATCTTGAGAACCAACCAGTTGATCGCTGCTTGGCGTTGAAATGAAAATCCTAGCGGTATTGATTTTTCTCGTGTCGCTGCTAACACCAAGTGTTCTGGAGTCGTTTGAAGTGGGTGGAGTGGTCCTGGGCTGATGACAATTAGAAAGCAGCGCAGATTGAGGCGACATGGGTGCCACTTTCATGACCAAAGGCATAGTGAAATGATTAGTCTCCGCCGTCGAAGGCAAATTAGGCAGAGGCCGCGCTTGGAAATTCAGGTGGCTTCGAAGAGGCGAAGCGAGAGGTGATCGAGATGATGTCCGCGGCGGAGGTGGAGGTGGCGCTCTGCGACGGCCGACGGTTGTCGCGCTGCCAATAGCATTGGAGACCACGCTATCAACGGAAGATTCAGCATAGGGCTTTGATGTAGACAAATTCGATAGTAAAGTGGGTTGCGTTGAGGGCGCTGGAAGAAGCGGTTGTGCTTGTTGCGCATATCCGGATTTGGCAGTTAAACTTTGCGACATTTCCATATCCTGTTTCGTGAATTAAATTTTTTTTTCCCTTAATGTAAAGACGTTGATGTTTGAAATGATGATGTTCTTACAGGTCTGTTGGTCTCCGAATAATGCTTCAATTCGTCTAGTAAAGTGTCGAGTGCGTTGGAAGATCGTGGCTCTGTTCGTTGCGATTGATCACCACACTGGTGAACGGGCCGAGAGCCATTCCGACTGGAGCTGTCGATGATCCCAGGCTCGGAGACGTCGGCACCATTGGTTGGATGTAGCTCGTGTGGAGCAGCGAAGGCATGGTTGCAGTCGGATTGCTGAGCGTTTTCGTACAACGCGTTTCCCTAAATGGACAAAGCAAATCAGACGGTAGAAGTTCTGGTCGAGGAACGAGTTTCAACGGATGCGAAAAGACATCAAAATTTTAGAACATTCTAACACTTAAGAGTCAATGCAAAAGCGTGGCAATAAAAACTACTAGTAGAGAAAGATAAAATGTTATATGCATGACATAAGCAAAGTTAATCGCCGAAAGAAACGCAGGGGTATAGTGAGCATGCCAGGAAGAAACGACATGCTAGCCGAAAAATCGGTAAAACCAACAACTGTAATAAAATAAATCTATATCCGGAGAAAGGGAACGCAATCCCCTTAGTGTAAACCAGGGATTTTGGTATAGGTATTGGGCGTCCCGACGTGTAAAATCACTTTTCTGCCAACAACCAAAACAAAAAAAAAAGAAAAGAAAAAGAGAAACAGGGAAAAGTTGAGGTTGATAGTAAAGAACCAGAGTGTCGAAGAATGACCATGATGGAAACCGATACTCTGCATGTCCATGTAGGCATATACAGTATATATAGAAATTTTCAAATCCGTATAGTGATACTGAAAATGTTTTGATCAGCATGCACTTTGGGAACGTGATTCTACATCCCTTTTTTTTTTAAATCACTGAAAGGGTAAAAGAAGAAAAGAAAAATCCTGTTGTTTTTGTTGTTTTTTTATGTGCATATATCAAATACTGGATTGTAAAAAAAAAAAACGATCAGGGTAAAATTGAAATACATCAAGACGGCAGCGACTGCGGGAAAAATGGGCTGCTGCATGTATAGTCAAAAATGAACAACGCTCGAACAGATGCACAGATGTCTGAAGATCGTCTGGTAAGATACGACGTAAACGCTCACGTATAATAAGCGATTTACACACAAGTACAAAAGGAATGAAAAGGGCAATGTACTCCCAAAAAAAGAGAAATGGAAGAATATCGGCGGAAAAAGAGAGAAAAAAATTTTCAAATGCGAAAACACTGAAATAGATTATGGTAGTTTTCTTTACTCGGCAGTAGTAACGCTGACGGTCTCACGGAAGTGCGAGCTTGACATCCACTGCTTTCTGTTTCGCTAGTGAACGAGAGAGAGAGAGAGAGACATAGGGAAGGAAGTCAAACATCAATTGATACATCAACAGACTCTAGAGAAAAGACCTAGTCATGAAAACCCGGTATTCAAGCTGCCAAGTCAAATATAAGAGAAAGTGTTGTTGCGTATATACTGTGCTTCCCCAATCTGAAAAACTATGTCACAGAAAATGAAACAAATTCTGTCTTTAAAGGAACGAAAATTAATTTAACTTTCAGTGCAATATTAATAGGAGCGAACTTCTAATGATTCATTCAAATTCGGAATCAGCCTTTAAATTTTCCTTTCTCTGAATTTACTTTGTACGTACTGTAAAGTGTCTAAGAAATGCCAGGAAGCCATGGATGTAAACGTGCAACTGCATCACCTACGTGAACTGGTATATCTACGTGAGAGTGCAATGTGACGGCCATTGTTACAGATATTCATAGAGTTACCGTTAAAATTTAACCATGATGTTGATTCCATTAAGAAAACCAGTAATTATACGTTTCACACCGGCTATAACGAATGTGATCCAAAGTGAAAAAGTACGACATTCTTTTGATTGAAACCAACCATTTCTATCTATAGATTTGAGTCATTAATAAAAATGTAGGGAAGTCCCTTTTCTATTGTCCAGATTTCTCGTCGTGGTGTTTTCTTGCACATTGAAATCTTGCACTAGGCAACGAGCAGCTCAAACATTTTGATCGACCTCACCCCTTTATCTGACGTGCAAGAAGCCAAACCATTCCCGAGTTTTTTATTGTTGTTCTACCTGGAAGACAAGCTAAGCTCGCTATGCAGCATTCACTATACATTACACTAGGACAATGGTGGCAAGTCAAACTGCATTTTGACTAGAGCAAGCTTTTTGGTTTTACGACGCTAAACACATAACGAGCACGATATAGTTCTATTCTAATCAATAGCTGCTAAATCCAAACGATCAATTCTGAGCAAAACATAGAATACCTATAACTAGCCACTACAAAAATGTGAGCTGAAAGAATCAACGACATTTTTACTTCATCCCAACAGGTGATGTCACCAAAAAAAAACACAAGAAAAAAACAGCCAAAGATGACAGTTCAAAACGTTCACTGAGCCAGCGACAATAGGTTTATAGTCGGTATATGGTTGGCGATCGATTATTTGTAAAATGCAAGCTTTTACCTGTTGCGGGGGATTGTGAATTAGACTGGAGGGCGGATCAACTGTCACAGACGGGGTGTAATTGCTGGTTGAAATCAATTGAATACCAAAACTGTTATATCTCCACTGTTGTCTGTGCTTCTTTGAAGTATTATACAGTATACCTTTTGGGTGCAGACGATTTTTCTGGGTTTTGTGGTTGTCGTTGTTCTTGCACCGATGCCAACCTTATAGAAAATCGAATTGTTTATGCACGTTTAATTCAGATCTGGTAAAACAATTTTCGCATCATATGCAAATGTTAAACACTAAACAGAAGAAGAGCTCTTAACCAGACTAGTTAAATGTCACGTATTCTTCTTACCTTCTCAAAGTAACTAACGTACTCGTCAACTTTTTGCAGCGTCCGATGGTACTCTCCAGCTTATTGGGCGTCTCTTTAAGAAATCTATTTAAATATGAAAGACCAGTCAAATTTTCAGTTGCTCAAAGTTTACAAATCGTGTAGTATAGATCATGTTATTTAAATATCCAATTATAGTTGTTAAGCAATTGGGATAGTATTGAAGTTCAAGGTACTCCAGAAAAAGAGAGATAGAAACTAATTCAATTCTTCTAAATAATTAGAAGCTTAGATTTAACGAGGCGAAATACGTGCTAGTCTCGCTTGTCATTAAGATGCAATTTACGGTGAGTTGCATTTCTCAGGATTGATGATAAGCAATGGATAAGGTCTTTGTTCTTGTACAACTGCTATACGAAATCCAATGCACGATTCTCGGTATGGAGTCCATGTATGGACTGGCACTTACTGAGTATCACCAGCTTGTTGTTCCGATTGATACGTTAGAGCACATTTGATGGACTCTTCCAAGGCAGGAAATTGAATTTTCAATTGGTCGACCGATTTGCTGGAAACAACCAAAACATCAGTCAAAATGCTATCAACACCGATTTTCGTGGCACAAAATGGATGGTAAATCGATGATGAAGAAAACGAATCGAGAACTAAATTCACCTGGATCGGCTAAGTAAGTTGGCCAGCTTTTCCACGTCGGCCATGCTAACTCTGGTCTTTTTGTTGATGACGTGACTTCGTAAGTTTTCAACCGACGTTTCCAGTTCGCTAAAAAATGAACGAACAAGAAAATAAATAAACTGCTTGATTATGCAGTCTCTGTAGTAGAGTTACAGTCTAATCTGTCGAAGAGTGAGACGTTCGTAATTACCTCAAGTCCGTCTCGAGTTGTTTCATTTCATTTTGGTAAATGCCTTCTTGTCTGTGCACGTTTCTCAGTGTCGTTTCGATGGTGGACGATTCAGCTTCGCACAGAGCGTTGGTGATAACGTCACTATTCTCTAAGAACGTTTTTTTCATGATCTGTATCGTATCTTTAACGGCTTCCTTCACTGCTGACAACTGGGTCTGGCTCAATCGACGAAGGCTTCGCATCTCCGATCGTAACTCTTTGGCGTTTTTCTGCAACAGTCGCAATTGAGTGTACGTTTCCACGCTGCCGAGCCAATCTGGGCAATAATATAATTAAACATTTTGCACTCCCTTTCTTTTAATTTTATTTTGCAATAGACTAGACGCGAATGGCATACCTGAATCTCCTTTGTACACCGACACTGCCGTAAGGAAGCACAATAAAAATAAAAATCAACGCAGACTTTAATTAAATGTTTGAATATAAGATTTGATTGCAGAGCTCTTTTCCCGGATTGATTTCTGTACCTTGGGAAGAAGCTCGCGGTAAAGTGGACGACTTGATGGCTGGCTTAGTTGGTTTACTTTCTAAATGGCAATCAATCACAACAAACGGTTAACACAGCGAGTATATATAGTTGCACACGTTGTAGCGAACATTCTAATAAACGGTGTGCACTATACATCTCAGAAATTTCTCTGAAAACTCGAGGAGAATCATTCCACTGATTTCGCATGCATTTCCAGTAAGTACCTCCCTACTAAAGACATTCTCGGCTCTTCCCAGCAACGCCTACCTTCTCATTGTTGACATAAGTAAAGTGAGCCATTATCTTCTACACTTCTAAATTCATAACTTAAAATTAGAACGAACTTCATCAACAAACGTATATGACTGCGTGAAGAAAAGGGAACGATACGCCCACCCACAGTCCCGATCAAATGAATGTTGAAAGGGTTTATAGAAACGTTTAGAAACGATTAAAGGCTATAAATTCTTATTTCTGAAAAGGGCAAACCGGTTGAGTCGACTGATAAAACCGTGTTGCGCTAGCAACTAAAGATCGCCATATAATACTTTCAGCCTTTTTTTTTTTTTTTTAGTCTCTGCTTTCAGTAGACTCCGATCGATAGGAGAAATGTCAAGAAAAGTTTACGTGACATTAAAGTGACGAGTCTTTGGGCTTCTTTGCTAAAAGGCTGAGCGCTAAACTCGTCTTGTCTTGTCGGGCCTTTTGCGGGAAAATCATTTATTAATGTTGCATTGCGAAAGTAGGATTATACTAAAACATGTACAAGCTGCCATGTCGTTAAGTTATTTACAATCGTCCAATCAGCTTCGACTGTATAGCACCCCACGTTACAAATAACGCAGCGATTCTTCGAAATTTCGTCTTGTGTTCAAAAAATTGTGCTAGACTATCTTGAAAATAGCAGCGGTTGACATAAAACTAAAAACTATTTAAATCGTTCGTTCCAGCAACAAAAAAGTTACAAAGAAGTTACAAGGAACTATATTTATATAAGTACCTGTGGGCTGCGGCGAATGTTTGCCTTCATGCAACTCGATAGGGTCGTCGCAGAAAGACACTGACTTCTCAAACGACACGCACTTTTCTATATAGTTCACAGAAATCATCAGGTGAAAATAGTTAGAACAATACGACATTCACTCATTCGTATATCATCACACGCAATATTTTTCAACCTATTAAACTACTCTATAATAAATATACGTATAAGTATACGAGTACGTAAATGTAGCAGTGCCCCGAGTTAACACAATCTCGTTTGTGAGAAGGGAGCAATTATGAAATGGTTCTTCTCTTTGTACAGTTATTAAAAAAAAAATGTTTGGATTTTATTCATCCGACAGCTTCCATAATGAAATTTTGTTTAGATAGTGGATCCCCAAAGAATTTCCTAATTCGAATCCGAGAAATGGTGGCATAGATTTGAGTCGCTCTGAGGTGCCTCACTTTGTACTATGTAAACTAAACAGACTATACAGCACTCGATGCTAGGACGTAATACAATGAGGATGGATGAAAGGTAAGAATGGGATCTATATAGCCTACATGGTACAACTATATATGCTAATTTTTGGGGTGTTTATTAAGGCTGATGACGAGGACTTGTGATAAAATGATATCATACCTTTACATCTTCCTTGTCCCAGCCTGGGGGTCTTGACAGTTAGATGGTGAGAAGAACCTACGTCTAAAGTATTTGTTACAATAACCCGTCAGAATATTAAATATCATGCGCATGGGAAATATTTCGGTTAACCCAAATATTTCCAGCATGTCTTCAAAAATTAAATTAAAAAAAAAACGATAGCAGAAACATGGACATTGTTCTCTACGTGACACTTGAAAACAAATAATACAAATGTATTTCTACCTGCTTCTGGTGGAGGAATGCGAAGAATGGCGTTGTTTGTTTCGCCATTCAGATCGTCGTCAGGCAACTGCACGTGAACTCCGACAGCGCTGGTCAACGCAGTCTGAACCAAACCCGTAAGGCTTGCCAATTTCCGTTCCACTTGTTCCATCCGTATCCTTTGAAAGCACAACAGAAAAATGATATTATTATACCATCCTGATTTATAGGGGACACCAGCAGTTTCGTTTTTTGCTCAAATCAAATCAAAGAAACATTTCATATTGGCTATATTCACCTGGTCTGTTCGTCCACTAAATTCGGATCAGTCGCATTATTACCCTGGAAGAGTGACGACTGTGAATTGCGAATGTCACCGAACCCGTTGCCAAAGACGGGCGATCTGCTCAGTGCGGGACCGGCGATTGCGTTGCTGCGGAACATCATCCGAATTCATTGTATAAGGTTACGTGTATACATTAACAATAATAAACTAGGATGATCGATCGTTTGTTACAGATTATAAGCCAAATAACTTTGGCGTTAACGGGTATAGACTTTTAAACGGTCTCCGATTCAAATAAATCTGAACGTGATGGGAAATTGACACGTGAGAAATCGCTTGCTGCCAAATTGCGATGCGCAATGTAGACACAAGATACACGCATGAATTGCAAAATTCATAATATACTATGTCTTATATAGGCTTTTGATACAAGACAAGTTGAAAGTCTAATTTCGCAACGAGGCGCACATCGATTGCCTAATCTCATTTCCAGCTCTATGTACTGTAGTCCTACAGGCAAATTGAATTCCACTGGTCAAAGCAGGCCGAACGAAAAGGTTTCCTTTTGCCGTTATACAATGACACGTATAGAAGACAGGTGACATATATTATATGTATAGGCTATACAGTTGGAAGCCGGACGTGAGATTATTGATCCCAGCAAGCAGATGCGCTTTTAAACGCCGTAGTTTTTATATACAGTGTTAAAACCTAACACACCCAAAGGACATTTTTCTTTATTTGAACAGACACATTTCAAATATCCAATGTCAATGTTCTATAAACATTTTTATTCTGTCGGCGCCACTGTGTCCAAAAGGTACATTTCCTTTTCCTTCTGCTGCCTATTTTTAACTGCTTTTCATATAGGAAATCATTTGATTGATCTTTGCAAAAGTTCTTTTTTTAGTACAACGATTTGAATTCTAGCCTTTTTTTTTCTTTTCTTTTTCTTTCCTCCTCAATTTACATGAATGGTGCTATTCACTGTCCTGGAAACAGCGAATTTCCTAAAGGTCACAGGGGTAACGAATCGAATTGACTTTCTACGAAACTTTGCCCTCAGCTGTTTGGATCATATTTGAAGTACAAAGTATAGTCTATAAATTGAGAGCACTGGATGGACCCATCTTCCACAGCATGAGCCTGGCCGAATCAATTGGTTTATTGATGTTGCCTACTATGTTATTACTATAGAACGTGAATGAATGCCTAGATTAATGATGGACTAAATCAAATATAGACACGGCAATATACCTTCCGAGAGTCACCGAAGAAGACGGTAGTCCGTAATTCGGTTTAAGGTTATTCGGCGAAGTGCCGTAGTTGTGGAACGATCGTTCGGGTGGGCGCGGTGGCACTTGTGGTGGTAACGCCTGCGGCGGGCAAGGAAAGAAGCCGTGCACAACTTCGACCCCGTGTTCTTTCCATCTTCCAGGTTGATCGTTGTTCACGTTGGCCGCATAATCCACCACTAATTTGATATGGCATTGAAAGAAAATCATCAAATCTCCATGCCATAATTCTATTTAATATACGTACAGTTTAGGAATTAACAAGAAGGTGGGAGGTCAAATCGTATAACCAAAGCAAACAAATAATTAGATATACGTCGTGTCATGCTCAAATGTTAATTAAATTCCGTGTTTTTTTCACGTCAAAGCTGCTGATGTACACTCGAAATGCGTTTCGCTACTTCAACTCTGGGTACTACTTTTGTGTATCCTACTAAGAAAACGTATATTTTCCAAGATTATATACTCGACAAGATCTGATTGATAGCCGGGGTTCTGAAGGAAACGCGTGCTGTTAGCACGTTTTATTTTCTTTTCCTCTATATGTAGCTCTTATCATATTATGTGTCTTGTTATTTCAAGATTTGTCCGTGCTTTAAGCAAAGAAGTCACAATCCGTGAGGTGGATAATAATGGACACTTCAAAGCTCGTCTCTGTCTCTCTCTCGCCCCTCCCGGCCCCTCCTTGCAGCGCTATATGATATAAGGGTCAATACGAGGAATATAGAATCGCATAGACTCGGTTGCAATGGTTTATTTCCTACACGCTACCTGCATTGTCGATATGATGTTTTTTTTATTTCGTTGTATCACAGTGAGGAAGAAGACGGGGGGGAGCTTTTGTAGTTGAAGAAACAAAAGAAAGAACCCAGCCAAGGGAAACTAGTTTCATCTACAAGTTCACAGACAGCGAATTTTAACAAGAAATGGCACAACTGATGCTTGATACGTAGGTACGTGCTGCTGCGCATGGCAAATGCTAAGTTTTTTTTCAATCCCCCAAAAAAAAAAAAAACGTGAGAATTTTTACGTTATAACTGTTTTAGATGTCGGTAGTGTCTTTATCACAGTATAGTCTAGTTAGTTATATAGCTTTAAAACTATCACTATAAGACACACGTGTCGCTATAGATAACAAAAATATAGAACCCCATATACGTGAAGATCCGTTCGAAATTGCTCTGATATTCAACTCCGCGTTTTCTCTTGTCGTTCTCCATCAACTCGGCACGCATCGTTTAAACATCGTGCCAAACCCAATATATTAATGCGGTCGTGAAAGATTTCAATTATTAAAAACAAGAGAACGTATCACATAGACAGACGACTGATGCTGCCGCGTTTATATACGCTTATAATAGGATATTTTCCCTCTATGGAAAAAAAAATAAAAGATATATTCTATGTCGAAACCAGTTGCTTCAAAAAGCTTTTCAGACGTTATGTGGAAGAAAAAAAAGGTTCGCATCTATAATTTAAGTTGGGAAATGAGACGCTCACCAGGCGACATGGCGTTGCGATCGATTCTCAGCGGTGACGGTGTCTGTTCCGCTGCGGTAGAATAGGACCGATGCAACGCAGACCTTGGCTGGAACTTCAAAACAAAAACCAAAAAGAAATATATAACAATTCATAACAAGCAAAACTTTATAGAACAAAAATCTAAAGTGCAGCCGTTCAAAAGTTCTATATACTGTAGCTATATATGTAAAGAAAGTTTGATGTATTAGGTCTATTATACCTGGCCATTTCTCGGCATGATTGGTGCCTGACTGAGGGACGACGTTGAACCGTAAGCTGTAGGAACCGACGACGAAATTGATTGTCGACCATTGCGGGTCCCTGTAATTATTGGTTTTGCTGTCCTATTCTATTCATCATTTATCATTTCGAAATAAAAAAATTGAAAAAAAAAAGACGTTAGAGCGCAGAAGTGCACGTGGCATGGGCATGTACAGATACACAGACAAACAATCATTAAGGGCGGCACACGTTGTAAATTGAATCACCTTTGATTTATGAACGTGTTGGGGTCGATAGTCTGAGTCGAACTCGGGCTCGCTAAAATAGGACAGCTCGTCCCAGGTAGCCGATGATAGAGGGGAGCTTATCATTAAGCGGGGATTGCATCGATCCAACGGCTGATCCAAGTCGACGTGATCAGCGTCGTCAAGGAAAGACATCTGAGACAGTGAAATGGGTAAGGCCGACTGAAAGTTGAATGGCTGCTGGAGTTCGTCAGTCTCGAAGAGGCGCAAGATGGACCGGTCTCGTATATCTCTGTCGTCATATCAACAATAAATTCAAACAAAACAAATCGATTTACATATGGGACATTCTTCGTCTCGTTAACTGGACACATTCGAATGCCATTCTTCTGTTGTTCACCACTATATACTTTTTTGTTTGTTTGTTTTTTTTAGCCATGTGGGGGGGGCACATTTAGAAACACTCGGTCAAAGTCAAACTTCAAAACAAAAATTAATGTTATGCAAACAGAACACGAATAGACATTGTTCTTGACGGCAGCACGCAACGACTGCATTTCAAATGTCACAGTGCTTAGTTGTTTTTTTTTTCGGCTTTAAAAGAAGAAGAAGAGAAGCCGTTGCCATGTCTTTTTTCCCTCTTTTTTTCATTTGTTTTTCCCATTTTGTTGTTGTGTGTGTAGTACGTAAGTCTTACATTAGAAATAACAAGCGAGTACATTCGCTTTTCAACGTCCGCTATACACAAACAAGGCAAATCGTTTCGTATTTTCTGCGCAACTGAAAGATCCATGGATCACGACTTGTTTACGTCTATCGCTATGTTATTAAGGATTTGCCGTTTGCGGTGTACGAATAAAATGACAAAAGAAAGCGTTTCAATTCGTTTCGGTGCCCTGAGACGCAATTGAACTGTTATCAACGAAATTTTTGGCGTCCATGACAGACTTGCTCGTATAAAATATGGATATTCCGTACATATAGTTGACTATATACTGAATAGCCTATACCCACGACGACGAAACACACAATCGAAAAAAAAAAACTTGTATCCACTTAGCGTTAAGCTCCGAATAAAGGGGGGGGGGCTGACTATATAGGAAGAGGCTCGTATATATTTTATTGTGCTATATCAAGGGCGACAGGCAACGTAATGGAGAGAACCATCGAATCGATTTCGCCGAAACTTGCCAACCATTTCAGAGTTTCTCTTAATTGAACATGCTATAGAGGTATATGCAAATTCCTAGTGCTACTCAAAGCGAATACAAAAGAAGAAGAAGAAGAAAAGGCCTAGGGTCTAATAGGAAACCACTTGTTTCTTTTGCGCACGTTTTTATTTATTAAAAAAAAAACACGTCATTAACGCGCTGCTGCGAATACAACGTTCGCTTTCAAGTGGCGAAAAGAAGCTATACGAGCAAAGTAATTAAGAAAAGCTTGTATATATAAGAAAGAGAGATAGAGAGAAAAAGAAAAATTTTTGTGCTAAATGGATGGCCCTCTATCTGCTGTTAGTCTTCCCATAGAGTGAAAAAAAAAATAAATAAATAAATAATAAATAAAAATTCTTTCTTGCTGAGGCTCATCATTGCCGACAAAGGCTTCCCGAAATATTCCGACCTGTGTATCCGCTATAACCCTTAGGGGGCTTCCGCTTAGTTAAACCTGTACCTGCGCAGGCGTCTCAATTATAGTGTATATAGGTCTACTCGCAGTTCGTCTCCATTTTCTTAGAAGCGTTAACAAAAAATACATAGAAAAATCGATTTAAAAAAAAGGTACAGATAGATATGTGTATACCTATTGCTTCGTGCAGCATAAATTCATAGTAGTATAGGCTCACTGGGGATAAGTAAATTAAGGACAGGTGAAACGCAGCCTTGTTATACGTATAGCCTATATATAAGGCTGTGCGTAATTGTTCCACCGATTTCTATTTTCCTAGAAAGTTTCAATTGTCTCGCCTACTTGAATAAGGTCATAGTCCAATAATAAAGTTGTAACGCCAGCACTCTCTCTGCCTGAAAATGTTTTGGAGAAAAGGCGTGGTTCAATTGCCTTGATGAACGTTCTGTTTGCTGTAACCGGAAGCAAGTGTGTGTAAAAAAAAGTGGAAATAACGATATCGAACAGCGGCTGAAACGTATGGCAAACGAACTGTATATTACTGTAGGCTATATACTGTACACACGTACAGTCTCATCCGTGAAAGTTTCTTTAGCAGGCAAATGGGTCTATATGCTTTTATTTCTTTTTGACGGAAGGGATACTAGGGTGCCTACCATACCCATGATTTTCTTTCTATTCTTCTCTTCCTCTACCTTTCTGTCCATTTTCCCACTTTTAACGTTGCACACCTCTTTTCGCGGGTGTTGCAATGAAAGAGAAATAGGATAGGCTACTATATCCCTTCCGTCAAAAAGAAATAAAAGGATATAGCGCCATTTGCCTGCTAAAGAAACTTTCACGGATGACTGTATATGTTAATGTCAAGTTTATATATTTTAATTTTAAACAGAGAATCATTCTTCATTTCTGCAAGACTTTTCTTGTAATGAATAAATCCAGCTAATTAACATACAACTTTTTTTTTCTTCTCTTTTTTTTGCCGGCTTTGAACTTTGAAATGTATAGACGTAATGAATTAGTACATAGGCCTATATATGTATACCTAATATACGTAACTCCTTATATTCGGCTGGGCATATACGTGTGCCAACACGCCACAGGAATAGCAAAATCGATTGCAAACATTTGAACCGGAGAAGAATGAAAATTGAGTTCCAAAAAGAAAGCGTTCTTACCTGAGATCTTCCAGTTCGTAAAACATGTCTTGATTGGGATCGTGAATGTAGATGTGAACGTTGTTCGAATCAAAGTATTCCATGCTGAGCTGGCGGGCGAAAGATCTGACGAAGAGAGCGCGAACCGTGTCGAGTGTTGTAATTTCGTTTGGTAGCAACGCCCGCTTTGTCTCGTGTCGGAATTGAAGAAAAACCAATCCTGCCACAATTCAATTAGATTCGTTGAATTTTTCCTTTTCTTTTTGTTTTGTTTTAATTATTCTCACGAAACTATCACACATTCAATGAAACATGTATAGGCCCTATACGACATTCTATATAATTCGTTCGATGTTAATCGATTGCTATTTTTTTTAAGAACATTAAAATAGTAATTTGAAAATGGCTTGTAATCATTTGTTGTTTTATTGAGTGCAGACTGACAATGTTTCTTTTTTATATCGCTGCGATTGCTCAACATTTATGAATAAAAGATTAAAACTCATTGTGTAACGATCGAATTTCAAAATTTTCAACAATCAAGTTGGCAGTTTCACGTATTCTATATAGGCTATACGTATATCCGTTTTTCCATCCATCCTCACAACTTAGATGCTCAGCTTAGCTATAACTTAGCAAAGCTTATGCAATTGCCATATTGAAAAAGAGGCACTTTTTGTGTGTCAAGTCACAGACGTAATAACCCGATATTCTATCGCAATCACCCCCTCTAACGCTTTTCTGATAACCTACTGTAGGCTGCATTTGATCTTTTTAATAGAAATTTAAATCCATCGTATAATATAAAAAGAAAATTACAATTAAAGTAAAAGATGATTGGCTTTTGATATATTGATGGCTATAATATATACTACATCGAGCAGATATAGTAAGCGATACGGTCGATACGAATCGATGCCGAGTGGTTTCAAGTTACGCCATAGCAGCACACACAATGTATAAGGCCATCTATACACAGTAGATACGTGTGTGTTTATACTTAACGATACAGTCATGTTATTAGCCCCACTTAGCTCCTTTAACGAAACTAAAACAAAACGCACACCGTTCGGATTGGCAACAGCTTTTTGCGAGCAAAGTTTGCCCGCGCTCTTGTTCTCTAACATTATATATAAGCAGCGACGACTTAATAAACAAACCAACACACACACACACACAAAGGCAAAAAATAAAAAATAAAAAAAAAATGAACGCTGGACGTGAATCGATAAACCCGTGTGCTGCTCGTGATGTATAACTATCTAGTGCCTATATGTGCTGTGTGTGTATACTATAGTCGGCCTCTGGAGTCTGCCGTGAGGCGGCATAACACGCGCCCAATTCTTTTTCTCTCAGTCAGTCTTCTTGTAAACAAAAATTGGGGGGTTACACACACAAGAGAGACTGCACTGTGAGGTAAGCCTTGAAAAAAATAAATAAAATAAAAGGTGTATACATCTCTCACCTAATGGGCGTTCCAGCGTCTTTGACGGTGTTCGTACCACTGGCAGCGATGCGCGTTGCTTGGAGCCGCGCCGAAATCCCGTTGCTGAGGTCTCGGCTTCCGACATGATGCCAGCATCTTCGTCCATTAGCGAATTGCTGTGTGAGAGCATTGGCATCGTCATTGGCTTATGGGGTGGCGAAGACACACAAGGACGAATGCTGTGCGCTCCACACGACAGTCAGCCGGACTTTTGCTTTTCCCTGTTATATACAGCAAACCAAACAACTTGACAGTTAGGACATTTGCCGAACTTCAGAGATGCTCTGTTATAATAAAGCACAGGGCCAGTTTTGAAGTTTGACATCTCTATATTTGACCACATCATCAGATTGGCGCAACTTGAAACGTTTGGATTATGTATTGTTTTGTTGTTGTTGTTTTTGTTGACTTATTTGTGTAAATTTATGTATACGTTCAGGATGTTAGCGATAGAAATGCGCAATTCTCAGGGATTGATTAAGAGGCCAACCCACCGCTCTTAAACAAATTTAGTTTGATTGAAAAACATTTCAAAAAAAATGTATGTCAATTAATCGATTTGTTTTATTTATCGTTTGCTGCGTCTCACGCAACCGCGTACTTGCCGACCTGGAACAAAACAAAAACGCCGATTGTTTGAACGCGCACGCCTATACTATTAGGGTGACGACATTTTCAATAACACAAGTCTCGTTGATTACGTGCACGGAATTCCAATCAACAGCAATTTCAACCATGGGATATAGGCTGTAGACTATATATACATAGCTATGCATGATGATTCCTGCTGCCTTTATCTGCCCTCTATTTTATTTAATTTATTTATTTTCGTTGGTCGTTTGTCCACAATGAGGAACGGATATATCGGTGAAAGCGTCGGATTTTCAGAGGTTCGTATGCGAGGGAAAACAAATGAAGAATAAATTCCTGATCGGGGTATAGATTTCGCGGTTTTACAACCGGATAAAATCCTCTATGCCTCCGGCTTCCTCAATATATTGTGCACAGTGCACCATGTTTTGTTTGCGTTTTGATGGCGTATATATAACATCAGCAGGATGCAATAAGTGCCACCGCCCATCAAACACTTGACGATATCGAACAATCGCAGCAAAAATGGCCTTTCCTATTTTTTTGATTTTTTAAAAACAAAACAAAACAAAAACAGTTTTACACCGTTGCCAATCTCTCAACATGAATATCCAAGCAGATGCACCGAACTGCGAAACGCGCAATTTTAAAACTTAAGAAAAAAATCATAAATCAAATCTAAAATCAAATCAAATAAACGACCCCCCCCACACTTTTCTTTTTTAGGGCACACCTTTGCTCCAAAGAATTACCATATGCTGCTGAACTATATACATCGCATATATAAAATAGGACCCGAAAATAAAAGGGAAAATGACGCTGCTGAACGCGTCAGAACCAGTTTGTTTAAGTGTAATATAGAACGCAAGATGGCGGAAAATAGATGGTATAACTATTCCCGCGTGTCCAAGTAATTTTCTGTTTTTTTTTTTTTTTTTTTCAAGTATATAGAGCTACTTGGAAACTGCCAAGATCGTATAGGTGTCCCGTTACTCTTTCGCTAACTCGATGAAAAGAGATGAGAGGAAAGAGGGGGAGGGGACTGAAATGTTCCTCGCACTTCGAGACAAATGTTCTGGCATCGCCTCACTTGGCAAGTATATCCATTTCAAGTTTGAATCTCCCTCCTTTTTTAAAAAAACAAACAAAACAAAATGAATAAATAAAAATTTTAAAAAAGGCGGGATTTTTAAATCCTTTTGGTTTTATAAGAAACTATGCATTTCTAGCTTTCCCCATTTTATTGTTTTGTTTGGTTTTGTTTTTGCTTTTATCTTGTACATAGTATATGGCTTGGTTAAAGGACAGTGATGACAAAAGGATGAAACATGGAACAAGCACCGTGCGCACAGCGGTATCCACACAAGATCGATGTGCGCCCGGGAAACCAAACATGGGCAGACCCACGAGATTTGCAACGTAACGTGAAATATCGCCGTATTTTGTTTTGTTTTTCTTTTCCAACCTTCGTTTAATACACAACACATAGACCTTATACATACAGAGCATATAGTCTATATGCATATAGACTATACATACTGAAGACACGCGCAAAATGAATATACGATGCGCTCGACGGGCTTCCATAATGAAAGTCCCTTGTTTGTTTTAAATTATTTTTGCAAAATCATGAAAATAACGAAGAGCCAAAAAAAAACCCAAAAACCAAAAACCAAATCTCGGCCAGAATTGTTAATTCAATTCCAAGCCTGATGGGTGACGCAAAACCGTTGGCAACTGTAACAAAGTGCTAGTCTAATATAAGCAGCAGCAGCGCGTCATTTTTATATATTACGCAATGATCCCGAGAAAGAAAAAATAAAATAAATGATTATTGTTGGCTTTATTAATTTTTTTTTAACACATTAACTTTGGATTTTCAAAAATAATTGATTAAAGGTATACATAGAAGATGGGAACTATAATTGTTTCCTATACATACAGCCTATGTATATATAACCGTGAAAGAAAATTGGATACGTTTCTTCTGTGTATATATATATTCATCTTTAGTACATCTATACACCACACACACGCCGGAAACACTCAAATATTTATATAGGATCTCGGTATACGCGATGGAAACAGCAAGGCGCCATAGTGCCAACGAGAAGCGCGGGCGCCCTTCTATAAATAGCTGTATATGTCTCGAGACAAGCGCGCATTCTCTTGTGACGTCCTGTATAGCTAGGCTATACCCAATTCTGATTACCTCGATGACCGCAGTCGTCATATATATATATAGTCTATATAATAGTCTAATATACGTTTTTGGCTAAGAACGTTTAAATATACAAAAAGAAGGCCAGTTTTGTTTTTTGTTTTTTTTGTTTTTCTGGCCTTTTGTTGAGCAGCTGTTGCGACTCGCCATTTCCCTTGGAATGCTTCGATCGATAAAATTAACATAAACGACTCGAAATAAACGACTTTATATAACCAGTATAGGCTATATACGAAGGGGGATATTTCCTCCTCTTTTTTTTTTTTGGTGTTTGTTTTTTATTTTTGCTTGACGTATTCCAGCCAAGAAAATATGGCAGACACGCAATTTTATTTATTTTTTGCTTTCATACCAAACATCGCCATGTTGTCTGAACGCGTTAAAAATATGCAATGCGTCAGCGATTAACAATACATTCTTGTCTGTTGCAGACCACTATATAGCTGCTCAATTTGCTGCCGTTATTTTTAGTTTTCACTCAACCCCCCCCCCCCTTTTACTTTTTATTTCTTCCTTGAAAATAAAAGCCAAACGCAAGAGCTCGAGATTCCAAAGTAAAGAGTTCAGCCTTTTTTTTTTCCCCCGAAACGCATCGATTACATTGATTCTATTGTGTTGTTGTTGTTGTTGTTGCTTTGTTTATAACCTATACGTAGATATATACATAACAGGTGTCTTCTTTCTCCTCCAGCGAGCTTAATACCCACCCTGGGAATTTTGTTTTAGGCGGATGGGGAGGCTGCCAACATCCGAGCTGTATAGCTCTTAAGAGCGTGTGACCAACCGAACGGCTCAAAAGAAACAGAGAAATAAAACAGGTCGAGAAGAATGGGTCACTCAGCACTGTGCATTCTTATATATATTATCACACAGCCCCGCCCCCCCCCCTGCCCCGGTATATATTACGTATAAAACAAAAGGCCTGATGCTTGTCTCGATGCCCAATCGAATTAAATCCACCCGACCATCACACAGTTACGCAATACATATCCCAACTTTCTTTATTATTATGTCATTTATTTTATTTTATTTTTGAAAATAAGCGCTGCCCAAACGTCAGTTCAGTTTGTGTGTGTGTGTGTGTTTTGTTTCTTTGGTTGTTGGCCAATAATACGAGACGGTAAATGCGTGGGGCGCATTCGGGGGTTAGCGCGGGGAGAAAACACAAAACACAATTGATAAATGAACTTTGGATGAGCAACTTGCCTCTTATGAGTTGATGTAGAGACGCACTGGAGCTTGGAGATATGCGGCGCCACAGAGAGAGAGAGAGGATCCGGATTATATAAAGCAAACACGGAAGCGGAACCGTACAAAAACAGCAAATAAGGACGTGCTATATAAAAGCTGGCCGACAACACAAGCCAAAGCTGTTCCAAATCAATAACAATGGGTCTTGGCTTGCCACACTATAAATATCGGATAAACAAATATCAATCAATCAATCAAAATAAATCAAGATTTAGACGGGGGAGGGAGGGAAATAAATAAAAATCATAAATTCATCCGGATTTGCAACCTCTGATGGCCGAACTTTGTTCTTCTTCTTCTTGTTGTTGTCTTTAAACAAACAAACAAAATCACAGAGCGAGAAAATAGCCGAACTGCTGATGAGTCAATTGGTTCAAAAAAAAAATCAAACCAAACAAAAAAACGGGGTAAACCGGATATATGGACGGTGAAGGAGGCGAAACACATTCACACGACAGGAGGCATGTGTGGCACAAGACGAGAGCGATTCAACGTGAGCTCCGATGTGTACATTAGCCGCGTACGGTCTGCGACGTCTGACGGCGAAATTTGCCGTCTCTTCAGTTGGGGTCGCCCCCCCTTCCCCCTGCCCCGTGTCCATGCGCGCATATAGACCATCCGCTGCGGAACACGCTCTGCCGGATGTTCGGGGTGTTGCCCTGCGCAATTGCGCGCCCACGTCCTTCTCTCTCTCTCTCTATACAGCACACCCGATTGTCGGCACTGCGTGCCACCCTCCTCCTGGCCTTTTTTTTTTTAAGTCACCCAACTCCTCGTCTATGGGATATAATAGTAGTACTGCTTTTTGCCCTCCCCGCGCTCTGTGCTCTCGACGGATCAATATGCAGGCGATGCGGAATCGTCTATCCTTTTGGCTTTTTGACGATACCGGAACTGTTTTTTTTTGTTTTTTTGTTTTTCATCAATTAAATCCCCACCTTCTTCACTCAAATAAAATTTTAAAAAAGGGGAAAAAAATTGGATTTTAAAAATTTAGAGCATTTTTAGGGGCTAAATGTGGGTTATACTATATGTGTGGAGGAACGGCAGTGACAATATCAAATCAGCTATATAAGAAAAGCAGTTTTGTCTTTATTTATTGATATAGTCTATAAATAAACGACATAGTTTTTCAACGATTTTAGCGGTGCGCGTTCCAGGGGACTATATAATAGAGAGGAACCGGTAGTACAGAAAAGACTATACAGGCACGGCCATGTGAGTGTGCGGGAGTAAAAAGACTGTGCACACAGGAAGTATAGTATATAGCTAAAGCCGAATCCTTTCAAGTTTTACAACCATGGCTTCTTAATTTGCCTTTTTATTTATTTTTTTATTTCACCGGCATTTTAATTTCTGAAACTCACATTTTTCTCTCTCATCTTTATGAAATTCAATTTTGTTTGAAATCACTTCTCATTTGATCTCATTCTGATGTATATAGCTAGTCTAGTCTAGTCAAGTCCATGTATAATAGCCTAAGTCAAGAAGGGAATTAGCAAAGTTGTGTAACTGTATGACGAACGCTTTTATAGTTGCAATAAAAAACAAGAGGTTCATCGTCTGTGTTTCCCTAATGACAGCAGCCGAGTTGAAAAGAAAGACCAACCTTCACACAGTCCAGCCATCATCATGTCACAAAGTTTTACTTACAGTTTTAACAAGGCCTCAAGTTCACAGCTCAAGACATGTCTAATATACCGAAAGCCGGTCTCATTACTGTATTATACGGGTCCCACATGATGATGATCTATACTTTCTCGCATATCTAAGTAGTAGACGCATCCTGATGTAGAAATGATATAATTATAACTCGTTGGCATTTAATGATTCGTTTGCAACATCTCTTCTGCTTACGGAAATTTGCAATCATTTCGCTAGTATATAGACTATAGTCTACACACACACACAAAAATACGATTTCTAATTGTTAAATCAACAAACTATAAACGCTTTCGCTTTTTTCTAATTCGAATGTACCGTATCCGTACCACTGCAAGAAAGTCGAACAACTCGTTACAATTAAGAGCGGCTTCCGTTTTTAAATAACGGAACGGCTTATAATTCTCATTTTTTTTTTTTTCAAGCATCCTGCATAACGAATCGTTTATTTTTATGACGGCAAAAACAAACGGCGAAGTCGTCGTTATAATACAATCAAAGCGTTTTTTTTTTTTTTCGTTTGGCTGTGCTGTGGTTGCTCGACCGAAATGACTGATGAACATCTCAATGAAAACCAGCCCGAAAGAGAAAGTAGAAGTTCATTTAAATGGGGTGGAAAAAAAACAAAAATCGTGATTGATTCTTTAATAATCGTTTCGAGATTTTTCATGTTGTCGTTTGTTCGTCCATCTCGATTTTTAGATTTCTAAAAAGACGGAAGCTTCTCTCATCACGATTAGATAATTGTTTAGTTTTTTTCCCCTTTTATTCTTAAGAATCTACAGAGAGAGAGAGAGAGAGAGACAAGAGGCTGATGAATATAACAATCAGGCCATGACTTATCAGAGAGAGGGTCGCGTAAAATCAGGATGGCTTTAAAAAGCCGGTAGGCTTGACTTGGAATTCAGTCAGTGATAGTTCCCACAGCGATTGCATAGCATCATTTGCACAGCCTTTTTAAAAAAGAAAAGAGAACTTTAAAATGAACTCAATAAGCTCAACTACTTTCAAGGTGAGCTGAAATTTAACTATTATATATAGTCAAAATAAATGGTTCTATATTATAGTTCTAAGCTGTAGGCCTATATTTAAAGAAGAGGATTAACAAATCATAGTTTTTGTTTGTGTTAGTCTATATATCCTTTTGACCGACATATATACGTTGCGTATAAGAACAAATGCTCTTGATTAACAACGAAGGCTAATTATTTAATTGCTTTCGAACTTTCGTAACGAACATTTTTCTTTGTGTGTTGCGTAGTCTATACTAAGAAAAATCGTATATCGATTGTTGTATTTAGAAAAGGTATCTATCTACCGTGTATTATAAGCTCGGTCGTTGCATCATGCTGTTATACTTACGTTGCCATATATATATATACCTTCTCACTGTCACGCATCCTATATCGATTAGCCTTAAAAACAAAGTTTTTCACTGGATGTATCCACCTTTTCGGTCACTGCCAAATCTCTGAGGGGAGAGGGGGTAAGAAAATCAATTTCAAAATCTTTTTTTCCCGCATGTAATTTTAGTTCGGATGGTTTTTACCAGGAATTTTTACTCGCGAAGCGTAGCTCATATATAATGTGTGCAATTGCTATAGCCATTTGATTCCATTTGAAACGTTTTGCATGATAAATTATTACCCCCTCCTCCCTCTGCTTTATAATGTGTAGCACACGCTGCAAAAATGGTCGATATAGGACAACTCGATTGATTTTCTTTCTAATCCAACTTCATTTTGGTTGTATACTTACAGATGATTGCGAAGCTGATTGTCGTCTGTTTAATGCTTGCTGTCAACCAGGTTTACGCCGGAGTGAACCAGTGAGTTTAAGACACATCAGCGAACCAAACAAAATGAACAACAACAATTAGACCCTATATATATATATCCCTCTTTGAAATGATTCAAGTTTTATAATCTTTAATTTTTTGAAATATTACAGTGGTCTTCAGACTGGTGGATTCGGTGGTGCTGCCACCTACGGCACTGGCTCCGGTGCTGGAGGATTCGCCGGAAGGTTAGTATATATATAAGCTGCGATGTTGTGTATAATAGATGTATAGTCTAGATAACAATATCTATATAGAAGTTTGATTCATTGTTTGCGGTTCATTTAGCTCCCTTGTTTCTCCATTGGCCTCGTCTGGATTTGCTTCACCTTACGGCGCTCAAGGCGGCAACTACTTGCAAGGCAAGGCTTTTTTTCTTTATATTTTGTATATATATTCACTCATTTGAATAAAACATGGACAATGCTCTCTCTATATAGTATATACCGAGATAAGAAAACGCAAAAATGATGGGAATGTGATGTACCTCATAAATTATAACATATTTATATTCGAATTATAGGTGTCAATACGATTCATCAAGGATCATCGGCTGGCTTCGGTGGTTTTGGCGCATCATCATCGAAGAGCGGTCATTATGGCAAATAGCCAGCAAAAAAATAAAAAATAAAAAATGAAAGCAGACGAGTACGATTATTTTCTTTAATTAATCACTCGTCAGTCCCTCCGTTTATTTACGTTGGCCAGCAATCACGTAACTGTTTTTCGTTTTGTTTTTTATATGATCCCTGAATGGCTTGCTTATATAGACAGTATAATATTATATATATATAAAAAAAGGGAACTATAATTCCCGCACTGGTCTTGAATACATTTTGCACAAAATAGAATTCAATGTTATATGCTTGACTGTTACTATATACTACTCTCGGCAATATAATTTGGATCGCGCATTAAATGCTGCGCTGCTATTAAGTTGGTGAAAATGACCTGTAAAACGCGTCCTCGCGGAACGGCCATATGTCAAACGCGGACATAGTCCAGACAACACTAAACGCATCAGCAACGTGCAAATGTCAGATGCTATTAGTGCCGTCCATTCGATCAAAGGGCGCATTAAATATATTGTTTCCCCTTGAATCGATCCATCAATGTCGAAAATGCAATTTTTGGGGATCGAAACATATGCACATCACAACAACGGAAATGAAAAGCCACGTGTTACGGGAGAGGCCGTTCATCAAATGGTGGTGGCATCATATGCACTTTGCGGAAACTGAAACCTCCGTTCAAAGGGAGATTCAATTAGCAGAAACAAAGCATGTGGCCTTATATACTTAATACCTCCCTATAGCACACATCGTAACAATAACATGCTCCATATCCGTTACCTACTATATAGGTCTACAAGTTTGCAGGCCAATGCATATAGCCTATATACGCATATATAGCTATATAGACTGTATATACATCACATCACATTGAATCTTCTTAACAGTGACGATGGCGTCATTTTTTGTTTTCAAAACAACCATAACAAACTGAAGATTGCTATACCTTTATATAAGCTTATACAGAAATGTTATCCTGCCAGATGAACGAAGGCCTTCTCCATCACTACTTATACACACAAGAAATAAAGAGGTGCTATTAGATATATATATACGTATATAGTCTACAGAATATGGGATCGCTGATGTACATTGAACTATTAGCTATCCCTATACGTATACCTATACCTGATGATATTCCATATGAGGAACAAAGTCTATACTTAGAAGTTATTCCTATAACCTCATTTTTTTTTCCAGTTAATCCTATAGTAGATGGTGAAAGGATCAGTTGCTATGACGCCTCCTCCATGTTGACGCTATCATTTTCCTTTGAAAATTGAACGTTTTATGGGGGGGATGCTGTGCTTCTTCTCGTCAGCCATAATGTCCTTTATAGGGCGTATTTGCGAAAATAAAGTTTGGCCAAAATAGATAGGTATCACGTACCGCTATTCCACCAATGACATCAGTACAGTATAATATCCACATTGTGCTCTTGACGTTCGATTTTTCTTTTAAATAGCTCTTATTTAGTATATTTTAAAAATCGTGCGTCATAATTATTTTTTTTTTTTTATTTTGAAATCGTAAAAAACCCATTCAGAGTTGTTCTCTGGGTAAAATTAAAAGGCCTTTACTATACTATATACACGTACAAAAACAAGCAAGTCTTAGCTAAATAGAAACAAAAAGAAAATCGCTTGCATATTAAATAATCGATGCATATTCTTCTTTGTTTGTTTGTTTTTTTCTCGGCTTCTTTCATATTTCAGGCTTCCACAACAAAGTTGGTTCAAAAACATGACCCGAGGGCATCTAAGTTGCCTTGATGTCGAATATAAAGAAGTTGATGCCTACATCGTTTCAACGTAGATATGATACAAAAACATCGGGAAATCGTCCCTTTTCTATTACACGTATAGACTTTTCTTTGTTTATATAAACAAAACAAAAATAAAATAAAATTGCGGCGTACAGTACAAAAACTCTGAACTACTAGAGAACATGGATATGTATGTATAATAATCCTCACCATCCGCTTATACATCTGATGATATCTTAAATACAACAGGGGCGGGGAAAGAAGGAAAAAATAAAATAAAAACTTTTTCATTGCGTAAATGCCAGGACATGATGGGTCGCAATAGCCTTAATCCCAGAAAAAATCGAATTTTTATCGAAAGAAATTGCGTATAGAGTTTAAAAAAAACGCCATTACGTCTCCAAGAAAATTGTTTTTAATTGAACCCGAAATTAATCGAGCATCCTTATACACAGCCGATGTTGCTGTCAACGCCAATTCATTTGTGCCGTTCATTTTCGTGACCTGGGACACAGCAGTTGTCGTTGCGTGATCTAGCTTCTATAATCATTTACAGACTTATATATATAGGTCTATACGTATATACGATACGACGTGGGCAGTACTTGAAACGTTGACTCCCACAAGACCCTGATGAGCCATCCGTGTACAAGCGAATGTTACCAGTAAAAAGGATTTTCCTCTGCAAAAAAAGGCCAAAGAGGCCAAAGTACTTTGGTGACAATAGACGATACAGGATCAAGAAGAAGAAGAAAAAAGGATCAAGGGCAACCAACAAGAGACACTATAACGGTGTTTTCTAATAGGATTTCTTTTCTTTTTTTTTTTCAAAGCAATTTTCAAGGGATCTATGCGAGCTATAGCCGACTCATAAATTCTAGTTTGTTCGAAGCTGATTTCATGCGAGGAAATATTACATAGGGAAACCAAAGCACTTCTCTCATGCTGCCACGTGCTTTATATATGTTGAAATGTATTTACTCCCACACGAACGATAACCGCCTTAACGCAAGCGATGGGGAGTGTATGGAGAGCTTGTGGCGTGAGCCAACGTCACACGGAATATATCCGGTTTACGTCGTTAACCTTATCAATATGCTAAGTAGGCCTAGGTATAGTACACCAGTTTCGCAATACCTCTATTTTCAAATAAATACTTAAAAGCTTCCCTATATATTTTCAAATAGGCGCAGATAAATCAATGTCTCATTTCACTCCCAATAACCTAACCTACGATGACGTGAATTTATTGAAAGAAAAAAGAAACATTCTCATAAGTTTCTGTGCAAAACAAAATCATTCGAGCATATATATACGCTTATATATAGAAGTCGGATATTAAATGGGCCTCTCTTTTCATTGCACATCAACCTATAGCCCCTTTGGTTGTCGATACGGTAACGTGGTTTTTATAACTCCTCGCATCGAACTCGATAAAACCACGCCTTTCTCTTTTGTGTATTTTGCTTTTTCCGTCAGTTGAAAAAGACTATATATATATGCATTGGACATATATACATGCACATGTACGCAGCCATAAGTTATAAGGTTGCCAGGGCTCATAACTTCCTCGCCAATTTATGGCTGTTACACCCTATTACATATGATGCGTTTACCATAACGTGATTCTCTTTATACATCTTCTTGTTTTTTGTGTTTTTCCTCCCACACTTCCAGGGTATAGATTTTGTTTGTCCTCTTTTTGTCACCCTCCATAATACGCCCGTATGTCGTGCACGTAACATACAACTTCCACGCAGTTTTCAACACAAGCAGACGCCTTTTCCGGGGGAATTACGTGAGAGTTATTTATTGTGTTTATCAAAAAGTCTATTAAAGGATTTAGGAGATTAGTGGATTTTTTTTTTAAAGATGAAATATACGTTAAGACGACAGCAGCCTTCATACGTGTAACAGGTGATCAGAAATTTATTTGACATCTTACAGCTGACCTTGTTTAGTTGTGCTCTGCATTATGCTGCCAAGGTACGCCTTTGAGATTGTCTGAGTGGTGTGTTATAAATAAATGCATCGTTGGACTACCCACGTTTGTGGCATGGCTTCATCCCCGGCCATATGGACATGATGTAAGCGTCTTAGGTACAGTAGATATACTGTGCTTTTATTGACTTTTGAGTTGATAAACTTTGATTAAATAATAATTTTGATGAGGGATTATTGAGATGATAAATGTTAACAATCAAATGCATATTAATCCAGCTATTGTTTAACTATTAGACCTATTACTAAATGCCAACGTAATTTTTGAAAGGAAGCCAAGAACAAATCTGTGGTATCTCAGTTGCGCATTACGACTATAGGGAATTTAGTTGGAGAAATGCAATATAGGAAATAAATGGACTGAAATAAACGACTTAACCCACGCGTCGTTCTGGAAAAAAAAATTGCCAACATTTCTTTTGAGCCTTACGTTTTAATTTATCGGTCGGATGGACAAGAAAGCGGTCAACGCTGGTATAAGATTCATGGCCGTTACTTAACTGTGATCTTACCTATTTTCTACCATTTTCTTTCTCACGAAAAGTCGTACCAGGCAAGGAATATTGCTTTTATTTTTCTCAGCCATTACCTCAATGAAACCGAGCCATCAAGCAATACAGGACCGAGGAGTTTCTTGTACCAATCGGTACCAATTGCTATGAGGGATTTGCGTAGTCTAATATAGGAGGAAGAAAGGGTTTAGTCATCCAAGAGGCATTCTTAAAGTGTTTGTCTTGAAAATAGAAATGTATGGACTAAAGAATTGACAAATCTTTCTTTTCGGATTGGTATGGACTATGGACTATGGAATCCATTTATTTCAAAAGAATTCCATTCAATATACACACCCAACTCTTAAGAATCGATCTTTTCATGGCCATCGTTAAAGTGATTCGGTTATCGATACGCCATTAATATTAAGAATTTTGCTGACACTGTATCCATAATTCTATTTAATAACATAATTGGCTTAAAATTTAATTAACATGTGAAAGAGTTATCTATATTTTCCAGAAAATTTTGTTGATGAATCGAGATTGAAAAAAAGTCAATCGATTGTAAAATTCATTGTCGTCCTGCACAAACGTCTAGAAAGGTGTGCACGTGTTTCTTTGCGTCTTTCAAAATGTCTATGCCCGATCCTCAACTAAAACGCAAACTTAAACAGCGAGAAAAGAGTCGACTTAGGATCATTACGAAGAAAAATGAAGGTAGTAAAACGTTATTTTTTTCGTACTAGAAATTCTTGTTACACCATTGTTCTAATTTTCACAAAAGATGCATCGAACGAAGAAGAACCCGAAGTTGCAGAAACAGAACAGGATGCCGTTGAATCTGAACGTAAGTAAACTCGTAGAAGAAAGATAGGGTGTTTGGTTAATGTTTAATAAAATATTTCTAGTGCCAGCAAAGAAGCCTAAAATAAAAACCAAGGAAGCTCCAAAACAAACACAACTAACGGCTAGTTCTGACAGTGAAAAAATTGGTGAAGACAATCAAGATGATGATCCAGAAGATGAAGATTTACAACAATGTAAGTTGGGTTAACAAGTTTATAAGTTAACTATGACTATAGAGTTTGTTTTGACCAACAAATTAATTATTTTCCCTTCTTTTAGTACCTGGTTCGTCACTGAATGTGGGTATCCTGAGTGATCAGTCATTTTCTTCACTGGAAGGCAGTGTTTCAGATTTAACTTTGAAAGCCATTGAGGAAATGGGTTTCAAAACAAATGACAGAAATTCAGGTAAAAATGTTTAGGGAAGGAATTCAATATTCAATCTCAGCTAACCATAGAACCCTATATTAGGCAAAAGCAATACCACACTTGTTGGAGGGACGTGACTTGCTTGGACAAGCCAAGACAGGTTCTGGCAAAACATTAGCATTTCTAATACCTGCAATTGAGCTGATCTACAAGTTAAAGTTTATGCCCCGAAACGGTATTTTATTTTTTTAAAGTTTTTTTGATCATTTAATCATTCAATTGAATGATGATAGGTACTGGAGTAATTATTATTTCTCCTACAAGAGAGTTATCTATGCAAACTTTTGGTGTGCTACGTGAGTTGTTGAGGTAAATTAAAGCATCTTTTAAAGTAGTCATAAATCAGTCTATTTACATGGATTTTCCATCCTAGACATCATTCCCATACTTATGGTCTGGTTATGGGAGGCGCAAATCGACAGGCTGAAGCTGCAAAGCTTGTAAAAGGCGTGAACATTTTAGTAGCAACTCCCGGTAGATTGCTCGATCACTTGAACAGCACGACAGATTTTCTCTTTAAAAACCTTCAATGTCTTATTATCGATGAAGCTGATCGTGTACTCGATATTGGATTTGAAGAAGAACTCAAGCAGCTTATTCGTATTTTACCAAGTAAGTTTATGCTTTCGTTATTAGTTGTTCTCTCCTTACTTAAGTTAGCCGATTATTTATTATAGAAAAACGACAGACCATGTTGTTTTCTGCTACATCGACTCAAAGAATCGAGGATCTTGCTCGTTTAGCGCTCAAGAAGGAACCGATTGTTGTTGGGGTAGAAGACGTTGTTGAAAAAGCTACGGTTGAGGGTCTAGAACAAGGTAATATTTCTTCTAAGCTATTTTGTTAAAGCAAATCATTTTTTATTTCCCCCCTTTAGGTTATGTCGTTTGCCCTGCCGAAAAACGTTTTCTTATGCTCTTTTCTTTCTTAAAGCGTAATCGTAAGAAGAAAATTATGGTCTTCTTTAGTTCGTGCTTGTCGGTTAAATTTCACCATGAGTTGCTAAACTACATAGACCTTCCTGTTATGTGCATTCACGTAAGACAGTGCTTAAGTCTTGCCATGCTTCTCGTGTTAATCTTATTGATTTTGTGAATTAGGGTAAACAAAAACAAACTAAGAGAACGACAACGTTTTTCCAATTCTGTAATGCTGATTCGGGAATCCTACTCTGCACTGACGTTGCTGCAAGAGGGCTTGATATTCCAGCGGTAGATTGGATCGTGCAGTATGATCCTCCTGATGACCCCAAGGTATGGCTTTTAATGGAAATAAGGAGAAATTTGTAATCTAATGATGGTGTCTAGGAGTACATTCATCGAGTCGGACGAACTGCCCGCGGCCAAGGCGGTAAGGGTCACGCTCTACTTCTGCTTAGGCCAGAAGAATTAGGTTTTCTGCGATACTTGAAGCAAGCCAAAGTTCCACTTAACGAATTTGAGTTTTCGTGGAGCAAAATAGCTGATATCCAACCTCAGGTAAGGAAACTTTTATAGATAGAGGGTACATTCTTAATACATTTATAAGAACTTTTGTCCTCTTTTTTTTACAGCTGGAAAAGTTAGTCGCCAAGAACTACTTTCTCCATATGTCAGCAAAAGAAGCTTACAAAGCTTACATTCGTGCCTACGATTCTCATCATTTGAAAACCATTTTTGACGTTCACACACTTGACCTTGCTAGGGTGGCCCAAAGTTTTGGTTTCAAAGTCCCGCCTACCGTAGACCTCAGTATGTTTAAATGACAAATACTTGTGATACTCTTTTCTTCGTACATTTTTTCACGTTTTATTTTTTTTTTAGATATGCGCAGCACGAAAGCCGACCGTCCCCGCAAACGCCAAGGAAACTTTGGAGATACTGGGGGAGTGAAACATCGTACGAAAGCAAGTATATATCGTCAAGTTGGACAGAAATCAAATGACAAACGGCAATTTTCCCGATAATTTTCCTGATTGTTTTACGTTGTCCAAAGACAATAAATCTGCGTATCCAATATTCTGTCCTGGTTTTTAAATCCCGTAAAAGTTACGGTCACCCCCTGACGCTTCCCGTTGCTCTTTTGTTTCACTTAGCAAACGACTTCAACTCGTAGCAGCCAATAAATATTTTTAGTAGCATAAAAACAAAGGAAATTGGCAGTCAATCTTAAGTACAAATGCTATGCAAATAAATCACCAATACGTTTTGATTTGTCGGTGACGATACAGCGGACAACATACGATGTCTTCATTTTCTAAAATCCCCAAGAAATTCCTTTCTCTAAAGCAGGTATACATTGGTATTGTATCGTGATGCAAAAATTTCAGAGCTAATTTCCCCAACCCACAGTTTATGCTTAGACAAGAAGTCCTGAGTTTGTACAGGGAAGGTACATGATTAGTTTTTTTTGTGCATACTGGCAATCATTTAAAGATGTTTTTTTTTCATTAAGTTCTACGAACAGCTCGGAAAGTAGATAATGGGCAAAAAGAAGAGATTGCAAAGTGGGCAAGAAGTGATTTTGAAGCACACAAATCTCAAACTGATGAAGTATGGATTTTAAAAGATAATTTTTACCACATTTAGAGTGTCTATAACAATGTTTCTTTTTTACAAAGGCAACAATTAGGGGCCTTCTGATCAATGGGAAACGAATGGTGAAAGAATTGCAAAGTACAATCAAAAAGACATCTTAGTGTATTATATGTTGGTCAGTCATTGATTACAAGTTCATCTATTCCCCAATCTTCATAGCTTCCATCAGGAAGATAGCGACGAATGATTATAGGGATTTTTTTCTGCTTCAGTTCTTTCATAGCAATTTGAAGAGGGTCTGTTTCACCTTCCAATTCAACCATTACTGGAGCACACATTGCTATTTGTAGGGCTCTGGTTCCTAAAACTCTGGCTCTCTCATACCTAAAATGTTAATTTTGTTATTATTGTTCTTCGGAGGCAGACAGCTCTGCCCAAGTTTGCATATACTTTGTCATGTAAGGTGTTGTAATTCGCTTAGATTGCAATTGACCACCCCCTCCTTCTCCTTGCTGAAGTAGATCAATTTGTGCATCATCATCTGGCTGTTCCATTTCATCCATGTTATCATCTTCTTCGGCATCTTCGAAATCGTCGTTGACGCTAAATAACAGAAAAACATGCACGTTACGATCAAGGATAGGTATAAATTTTAAAGTTGCTTACTCATCTTGATCAAACTCATCATCTGCCATGGTTATAAAAGGTCTAAATGATCAAAATTAAAACCTAGTTAGTTCGAAAGTCCGCGAACTCAAGTTAACAGGTTCTAGATCAAATTGCAGACGCTCCAACCTATTTACATGAATGGCTCACCAGGTGGCTATTAGTCGTTTCTCGATTGAAATTAGATTCTTTTCACTTTAATGATACAACACCTTTGGAAGCGTTTTTCCTTCTCGATTTAGTGCTTTTAATAGGTTATAAGCTGTCACGCAGTAATGAGCTTTCTCGAGTTAATCCTCGTTTACATATTGCTCAACAGCTTTTCCATACTTAGAACTAGAAGCTTTTCGTGTCTTAAGCCTAATTCCGCAACAGTAGCCCAGTAAAATCGTCTACAAAAATATAAAATCCATTATATCCGCGGGTATATCAGATGGAAGTGGTCAGTACGATTTAAAATCAAATCACCAGTATGCCGTTCGAATTGGAATTTATTTCTTGCTGTAGGAAAGATATAGGCCCAGTGTTCTTGGCGACAGTTCCATTTTCTAATGCCTAAGAGATTTATACTTTGAACGCGTTTCTAATGAGAAAGTCAAGTGATAGCACTTAAGTAACAAAAAGAACTGCTTGTGTGTCTTACCGTTTAAAAGATATTGGTAATAAAGAATACTCAACGTTCCGAGAGAATCGGGTTTGACTTTATATGACGAACTTTTGAAGTGATTGGCGTTGGACCATTGGTCAAGCAATAGCAAACAAGGATCTTGGAGTGGAGGCGTAGAATCATTCGTATAATTTTGTAACCAGGTGTTGAAAAGACTTATCCTGATTGCTTTATTCCTTTTGCTTCGAGAGACGATAGCATACGACAATAACTGTCATTCCTAATTTGAAAATTTCTCGCGTCACATCTTTAGTTCAACAACCTATTTATTGTGCAGACAATCAATCTAAAAGGAAAATTTGGCTTCTTTCTTCACGCGAATTAACGTCATTTTTAACGCAACAGTAAGATAAATGGCTTTTGGTGCAATAAGAGAAAATTTTTGCAGATTAAAGCCGTGTAGGCTATATGAAAGAGGTTACCGTACCTGTTTACCTGTTGCAGCTCAACGACGCTTATAATTATTAATTGAGCATTATAACTGCTGCTGTTTCTTTTAACACAGAAAAACTTCCTTATTTGTCTAGGTGAAGATGATGGTGCTGGACGGCTCGCTCCGTTAACCCACTTAATAAATTGATAGTTCATTTTTCCCCCTGCAATGGCCATATTCTAGCAACACTAGAAACTAGTAAAAATAAAAAACCCAACAGGCAATGGAAGGCCGGTGGGTTATTATTAGTCTTTTAGGCGTATTGCTAGCAACGGCTTTCTAAGAAAAAATAAAATAAAATCGAGATGAAACGTCTCGGCCTCATCGACATCCGAGTGTGTTTGAGAATAACGACAGCGAGAAGCTGTAACTTTCTTTAGGCTACCTCGATTCTTTCCAGAACTTTGAATCTTTACCTATTATTCCACTTCGACTGAATGCACACTGGTTGTATCGCTAACGGCTAATTTTGTTCCAATGGCCTTTTTTTAAAAAAATAAAACAACAAAACAAGTCTGTTACTGTATTTTAAGGTGTAGGTAATTCTACAACTCGATCACGCAATGCGATGTAGGAATGTCTTCGGTTCATGGCGAAGAACAGAAACACACTGATGTCGTTCCGATAAATTAGGAGATGAAGAAATTTGAGGATGATGTGGAAATCACAAAACGAATAAAAAAGAAATTAGTTGATGGACCTGGTGAAAACTGGCATTGTTGAACGATGAATAGGTCTATACGCATTTTCCACTTTCTTTTCATTAAACTATAAAGCCGTCCGTTATTATTCAAACGGAAAATTGTAGGTGCTAAGTGCGTGAGTCAACAGCATTCAATCGCACTAGACGAACTTACCACTCAAATGTTTTCTTAAACCATTAGCGGTATTTAAAGCATTTCGCTTGACGTTCCTAAGCTGACCGCAGTTTTCTGTTCAAGCTGTCTAAAACACTACATCCGTTTACTGAATTTCGTCCAAGGAATTTCCTGGCACAAAAAGAATAGACGAAATTTCTCGAAAAAACGAATTCCGACAAACTGGAACAATGGAAATATGTCCAGCAGGAAACATAAATTGAAGCAGTATAGCGAGGAATAGATATACCGAATAGCCATATAGTTTTAGCTGCACGAAAGATGATTGAAAACGGTGAAAGTTTTCATCATTACGCTAAAGGCGTGGAAAGTCCTAAAGGTATACTATATACCTTTGTATCTCTTATACGTACATCGGCTGACATTGATGCCTGCGTGTCTTTTATATTTCCTAATCGCCGAAAGATAAGCATGGTGACAACGTTTCTTTTAAAGCAGTAGACTACCGCTAATTTTTTCTTTCACCATTTTTTTATTATTTTTTACAGACAATTGCACAATGACTTGTCTTATTACGACTGCACTGGAAAGTGGCGGGGTTTTCAATTGGGAGATATAACATATGTCGAAAACGAAAGTTTTTCTTGTTTTTGTTGGAAGTGAAAACTTGTTTTAAAATTTGGATAGTTTCGGATAGTTTATGCGGAAAGTATTAAATTTTTAAAAATTTTCTATCAAGTTAAATACGATAAAGTTAAAAGAAAAATCGAATCAGCCATAGTGTTAGTTACACTAGACGCAGCCATCTGCTTTGTGATGTGTGTGTGAAAAATATTGAAGCAAACGTATACACTTATCGTAACCGACGTTCACACGAAAAATTCAGCCATGCACATCGGATGAGATATAAAAAATGTTATTTGATGGTTTGGCGAAATGTAGTGCAAACTATAATGTCGCCCAGTATCGCCAAAATATCTACCTGTTGAGAGTACACACAGTAGGTTAGTGATGATTGACATAATTCATTTCGAAAGAAAGTTCAAGAAAGTATACCACTATGATCAAGTCTAAGAGCTGGTCGCAACCATAACGACCCAAACGCTTAAGCATTTAACCAAAAATATCGTGACAGCGAAAAACTGTTTGAAATTCCAAAAATGACTGCAGGCAGCTTTTCACCCGCAAGTCTTTGGACGTGTATGCGCTCTGGATAACAAGCCAGTCAGAACACCTCTCTAACATATATTTTTTTTTTAAGTGCACTCGAAGGTCTCTCGTAAACGAAAATTATGCCTCAATCACGCGATGACCGATGAGGCCAGATTCCCGAACTCTTTCCCACGCCATAGCCAATAATCATCCAGGCTCCAATGCACTTGTTGATTCCTTCGTCCCACCCCCCTTCCCCTCCCCCGCCAAAAGAAAAAAAGGGGAACAAGAAAAATCCGGCCAGCAATAATCGAACAATTTGATGTTTTGAATGACGACAAATTGTTTGGAAATAAGAGATTTTCTGAAAACTTTTATTATTGCAAGAGTCAAAACACAGCGTTGCGTAACGATTTCCGAGAGAAACGGGCAGATATTTGACAAATCATTGGGCGATCTTTGAGAACGTACCTGTTCAGCTTATAGCTATTGTATTTCTGTAGCCTAGTGCACAGACATAAGTTTGCAATGAACACGCAACTTCTCAATACGAACGGATTTGCAAAAGTGTTTTTTTTTTAATAGCGCGCTCTTTATTCTTAAAGGTGTAGACTCATACATCAGTTGAGATGAATGCTGATGGTCCAGTGGCCTATTTCAAAGAGGATGTAGGCGATATAAGCAGCGACATATGGTCATCCAGCCCCTGGTCGTCGTACATTTTAATACCAGCTCAAGTTATTTCATCTTCTTTTACGAGCGAAGAGCGCAGGTAGTTGTTCGTTGGACGGATGAAAAGAAAGAGAAAGACGGAGTGTAGACTGTGAAGCCTATCGGCTCCCCTCGCATGTGCCTCTAAGTGGAGAAAGCTCCCACTTTTTGTTGTTGATATTGCTCCGCGTCTACTACGTACGTATATAAAGGAATGGGTGGACTTGCTAAATCGACTCATTCTCCCTCAACCGGTCCCCATCTTCAGTTCACTATACACTATCGATAATTCGGATTACCTTGTATATCAAAGTACAATCATGGTAGGTCTTCATTACCTAATACTTTGCCATAACTTGACACAAATAAATGTAGCTACATCTTCTTTTGGGGTGTGGGTTAAATAGTTTTGCGTCAAACTCGTGATACTATTTACCATAGTTGGTTTATGTTCATCTCAATACGAGGACGGCTTCCCGGATAGTATCAAAGCCGCGGCTTTTGAAGAAATCATCGGCAATTATTACGCGTTCGATCCGTTCCTTCAAACGGGTCGCAAAGGTCGTGAATCGAACGGCTTTCCAGACGAATTGGAATATTCCTCCTTCCAGCCGATTTTCGATTCCCCACCATTGACGCAATCCAACGACGATAACACGTTTTACTCAATACCGCCAGCTTACACCGCCCCAGAATCCAAAGACGATTTTGATGACTCACCCATTTCAGTCACCACCAGACCGGCTGTCCATCACGACGTGCGACAGCTCAACGACCTACAGACGAACAGCCCATTCAAATTCGAGACGGAATTCAACAGCTTCGACAGCGAAAACTATCCGCGTTATCCTCCCTACTTGACTGAGCAGTCGGTTCGACAGCAGCAGCAGCTGTCGTCTGATGTTACGCTGGAGAACAATCTGCCCAAATATGTCATCGGAGTCGGCGGGCAGGAACCGACAGATGGAGACAACTTCTTTCAGACGAAACGTTCGGCTCGCACTCCGGCCAGACGTGCCCATCAGTCGGGTCACAGGGACCAATTCGTGAGACGGGCTCGTCCCGCCATAGAACTGGACGAATCGCCTTTCGCCAGGAGATCGTTACGCTACGTTAATTATGACGACGTCCCGCCGCGTTACAATCGTGCTCGATCCAGTGACTTCACACAGGGCCGCAGAGCCGCTCAACATCTCCCCGATGACAGGAATATCCGTAACGGCTATTATGTCGCTTCAAAGGTACTTAACGTTCCAGTGGTAGACAAGCATGTCTACTAGATGGCGTATACTGTTTGTGCTTGTTCCACTCGTAAATATTCGATCCCCAAATGTTAAAAAAAAAAGAAAAATCCGCAGGACGGTGTTTTTTCAGCATTTAGATTCTAACGCTATCAGCCCATCAATCATTTAATTGCGCTAAAAATCGATTGAATACGAAATAATTCATACAATATATATATATATATATTTTTAAATGTCCACATACATTGTCGTGCTTTGGTACTGGAACGTACGCTTTAAAAACAAATGCCAGCTTTAATGTACAATCATCTTTGTCATCCCACTATACTAAACATGCGTCTCCGTGCTTTGAATACATACTCTCTCCCTTTGAAATGTCTTTACTCCCCTCGCAGTTACAGAGCATTAACCAATTTCATTCACCTTTGACCTACTATTTTTGGACGGACAGCGCGTTTAAATCAAAATTTATTCATTGATCCCCCCCACACACCCTCTATTTAAATAAGGGTATCCTTTGCGGGGAGTACGTTTTTTAAGTGGACATTTTGTATTTTTCAACAGGTTTTATGGCGGACCCCTGTTCAAGCTGACGGCCAGCGCAGCCGATATTTCGTCGCCAGCCAGCCTCCCGTTTACGCTGATTAACTCTTGAGAATTCAGGGGGTCTTTGTTGCATGTCTATCCTCGTTTGATTTTCTTTTTTCTATTTTTTTTTTAAAGAAATAAATATAGTAGATCTATCTGTGCTGGAAAGCCGACATGCTTTTCGGGAAATGACTGTGGGAAACTCTTTAAAATAAACAAGGATACAAGATATTTTGAAGTGGAAGAGGAAAGAGAGATCCAAGGCCATCCTTCAAGTAGAACTGAGCAAGTTTTCACTCTCCTGCTGTAACCGAATATGATATACAGCGCGTCCGTCTTTTGTTTTTTTTTATCTTCCTTTTTTGTTTTAACACCGTACATGTAACTTATAGGTGAGGCCAACTAATTGCCATACAAAGACAAACGAAAAAAAAACAAAACGAAACAAAACAGGAAATACATAATTTTTGTGTAACAAGTTCTTGAATGATTTATCATCTTGTATATTTTTACAGACAAAATTCGTGTTTCTTTTTTGGGAGGGGGGGGGGGAGGGTTAGAAAAGAAGGCCGGAGGGAAATCGTACCGACCCGACTCTGAGCATTTTCCGATGCAGACGGTGGATATGACTCGAAACGTACGTACTGTATTTCCATTTAGGGTTTATTTTCAGTCGACTAGAAGAGAAGGGGAGGCAAAGAAGGAGATGAAACTCATCTTTTTGGGATGTGTTGCCATGGCAACGAAAGACTGGGTTGCTTGCGGTTGCATGTACATAACCAGAAGAGACAGAGAGAGAGAGAGAGAGAGTGAGTGGTCTCTCCTTAAAACCTAGCAGTCTTTTGTTCGACGCAGTGTCAATGCGTCGCTCAGTGAAAGCAAAAGTTCAAAAATCACGCTGCTCTTAACGACATTTTCAGCTTGTTTGCTGGACACACCGTCTGCAAGACGACAAAGTTTGACGGCAATCACCAAACCGATCTACTTGCAACAATGTTTGAAGACAACACGTGAATCCGCATCGGTTCTTACAGAGTCGCTCGTACTTAAAAGGGCCAAATATGGTCAACATGTTTTCTTCACGTTGGCTCCGCCCATCATGCGGCTTTCACGTAAGTTATCTGACACCCTTATTTATTTATTTTTTTTTTCTTAATTCAATTTTATTTGTTTGTTTTCATTTAATTGTCAAATAAAGGCTGTCTGGCTATTAGTGAACGGCATCATTTTCTGGAACACTTATCGACTCTACAAAGGCCAGCCTCAATATTATTACCTCTACCAAATATTGGGAGTGAGTCACATGATTTTTTGTTTTTTTTTTCTTCTTAAAGTATTTTTCTTGTTTTAAAGGGAGGGAAGCATCTTAGTTATTTGTTGTTGTTGTTGTTGTAATTATTTATATGACGCGTAGAGCGGACTTTGCATTTCACGCGGTTCGGGAGCCGTTTTGAACGTGAGCTGCGCTCTTATTCTGCTTCCGACCTGCAAGCAGGCAATCACCAGCATCCACCTTTGCTGTTGCCATTTTTTGAACAAATGCGGCCTATCGTCCCGTCGAATCCGATCATTTTTCAATCAAACTGAGCGTTTTCACATCACTTGCGCTATAACCGTCATCTTCGCATCGGGTAAATCGAAACATCCTGATCCCATCCGAATCTGAATGTGACACGCGTTTTACTAACTCATTTCATTTGTACCATGCCAGTTGTTCACACTGGGGCGCATTTGGTTAACGCAGTCAATTGTTCCCGCTATTACAACCATCGATGGCCTGATGTCAACATCGCCGATTCTCCCGGTCAGGATGCTTTCCAATTAGTTTTCAAAACAGGTAAATCAATCCGAGTTTTCTACGATGAATAGAACAAGCAAACAAAACAAAAGTAATAATAATAATAAGGTGATATATATATATATACCTGTTGTTCCGGCTGACTTAGTTCCAGGAATTACGGGAGTGCTGATGATGCTGATCCTGGCCTTGATACTGGTGACATCTGCCAGTTGGTTCCGCACCCGTCACTACAATACTTTTTATTACAGCCATCACTTCCTTTTCGGCCCCTTTTTAGTCCTGCTTGTTTTCCATCCCACAAGGTGAGGAGTGCTACCATAATTGAGCAGCGTTAACGGCGGTGTAAAATGTTTGCAGACACGCAGCTAAAAGCTTTCCGTGATTTCATTGATAATTTTTTTGTTGTTGTTGTTGTCTATATGCGATAGTGGGATGCTGAAGGAGCAAACAAATTGGCGTGACCATTGGCCAGGAAACGCTGACGATGAAGATAGGCCACCTCCTGTTTTCATCCCCATGAAGGGATACACTTGGTTGTATGTAACGATCCCTCTTGCGTTTTACCTCGTTGATTGGAGCTGGCGCAGAGTCAGTAGACGCCAGCCCGTTCACGTGACCCGAGTCGTCGTGCACGAACCAGACGTTATCGAAGTGGTCGTTGATCGCTGGATGAGTCATTCTCAACCCGGACAAGTTCGTTTCACTCATTCATTATTCATTTCTTTTTTAAAAGAATGTATTTTGTAACGATTAATTCTTTTTTTTATAGTACGTTCTTCTTCAGTGTCCGGTGATATCTGGTTTTGAATGGCATCCATTTTCACTCTCATCGGTGCGTGTTTTTATTAACCCCCCCCTTCCCCCTTTATATTTAAAAATTGAAAATGTTTTTTTATTTATTTGAAATCTTTGGTAGTGTTGTGATTTGACTCATGCTAGCTGGACCGTTCACATGAAAACTAGGGGCGATTGGTGCAGTATGTATGATACAAATTATGGATCATTTGCGTCGTGAAGCTAAACGTTGAAATGATTTTATTTCAAAAACCTATCGGGCTGCAATTTAACATCGTCAATTAGAGCAATTAAAGAGTCTCCTAGGCGTTGAAGCACGAAGAGATGACATCGAACTTTACGTGGATGGCCCATTTTCCAGTCCGTTTTGCGGCGTCTTGAACAGTAAAACGGTCATCTGCATAGCCGGTGGTATCGGATTCACGCCTTTCTTGTGCGTCATCCACAATTTAATGTATAATTGAATTAAAGCCATTTTACAATCAGCTCGTGACATTGATTGTAGTCTATACACACGTGTTTGGTTATTTTATCCTCACCCGCTAGACGGAACGGCTGGCATGCCCGACCGGATCGCCTGCACATCGTGTTTTGTGTCCAGACGGCCGAAAGCCTTTTGTGGGCATCGCCAGCCATCGATCAACTGATTGAGGATGCCTGGGCCAGTCCTGTTCCGGACAAGCTGGAAATTAGACTGCACATAACACGCCCAGCGCCTGGGGGCTCTCATTCTGGCGGTTTCTCTCCAGTGCGTTGACGAAAATAGAACTAAAAAAGAAAATGTAAATTTTTTTTTAAAATACGATTGGCTCATTTGTTTATAGGTAGAAAACCTTCTAGGTAAAAAATACCCCAATCTACTTCGGCGACTGGAATATGGTCGTCCAAAGTGGTCGGAGCTTTTCACGTCATGGAAAGAGAGTTATTCAAGGTATACATTGATATGCGTAGGATACAATCAAAAACGTTTCATTTCCACCCTTTTTTTCTTTCACTTTCACTGCAGTTTTATTTTTATACGTGAATTTTTTCAATTCCTTCAATTCATCCGGTTTAATTAACGATTCTTTATTCAGGGAGCGGGTGGACGTTTTCAGCTGCGGACCGAAAGAGCTGAACCGCCAAATTGAACAGATGTGCCGCACCATTTCCAATTTCACTCTGGCCTACGAAAGTTTCTCTTGAATAAAAGTAATCGCTTTTATTCAAGATAAATCAAATGAAACATTTACATTTCATAATATATTATTTAAGAGAATTGCTGATCAAGTCAAATTACGTATAGATATACAACACATTTTCGCCAAAAATATATATGTACCGATCTTGCCATAAAGCCCCGAGTAGGACACATTTCTTTTAACACTAATGTTGGCACCATTTAATTTATTTGCCATATGCTTCCTCTTATTTTAAAGAATTTAGTGCTATGCATGTAAAGCTCTAGCGAAAAAAGTATAAATATGCAAACACGTACATAGGCAAAAAGGGGTAAAATGAAGCATTTAATAGCCTTTAATATCGTGTAATAAAAAATTTAAAAAACAGATGCAAGTGAGAAAAACCGGTTTTAATTGAAAATTGCCCCGCTCCGCTTTTGCGCAAAAGTGCTGGTACTTTAACGTGTGCTGTATAATTATGCAAGTAAATACGCAACATGTCATTTGACCGAGAAAGTTTTTTTGAGCGTATATTCCCTTAAATTGGGGTTTTAATAACGCTGGATCTCTGGCCGTCAGTGTATGTGGAAAAGAAATCCTAGCTTTCTCCGAGTTAGCGAAGATATTACCAGTTGATCTTCTTAATAATCACACCTTGCAATTTGTCCACACAAAAAAAGCAATCTTCACGTTTTACTCCGCGCCGTATATCAACACTTTGGTCAAAGCTAAACCAACAGTCAAATCGATTGTTAAAATAACACACAAAAGATCTGTTAGTGTTTGACAAAGAAACATAGACAACTCGAATTTGAACGAACAAATATTTATTAAATCAAATACAATGTTCAAAGCCAGTTTTGCGAACAGAAATAATTAAGACTGGACATGAACTTTAAACTGAGTGATCGCCATATAGGAAAACAAGTTATTTAATGGGATTCGTAATTACTAACAAAAATAAGGTATTCACTATTGTGTATGCCATTCGTTGGCGTTGTAGGCTACTAGCCAATGGCGAGTCCGGTCAAAGTAATGTTTTTGTAAGTTACTCGGAGATTTGGGAACGTGCTGATTCGGTTGACAAATCTAACGGGCATGACCACCTTGCTGAAGAATGACAAAAAGGATTTGTCAGTGAAACTTGCGTGACGTGGAACCGAATCGAAACTTGGCATAATCACATCCTCAGAAACGGTCCGTCTGGTGTGCATCCCATTCTGCACGCCCGTTGAATCCTTCCAATCGTGACGAATGCACCGCTCACCATTGGATACAGAAAGCTGGGGGACTGACGCTGGACACCAAAAGGGAAACTGTACGTTTTTGGGACATGATTGCGCTGATTGTATAGATGACTGCTGGTAATGGGATAAAGCAAGCCGGAAGGCTGACCATTGTAAGCAACTGGAAGATTAAGATGAATCCAAGGAATTAAACGAAAAGCCGATATGGGCTCATGGTCACTGCCGAACAAAGATTTGGCCGGAGAACTCCAGACTGCCAAGGCGAACGCCCCAAAGACGATTGCCGTTGCGGTTTTGCATTGCGACTACAAGTACGTAATTTAAAAAAAAAAATTTGCATAAAAGATGAATAAGCAAATGCCAAAATTCGCTTCACTAAACTTGCACGGCAAATATATACCTTCATCTTGCTATTGATGGCGATCTGGTGAAGTGGCAACCACAATGGATGGCGGAATACTAAAGAATTCCCAATGCGTACAAGTCCTATGAGTTCGTCGTAGCACCTGGGGTGTTTTAACAAAATTTCCTCTCGGCAAATAAACAACGAAATCAACCGCGATACAACAGAACGTCAGAACCGATCGAGTAATTTTTGGAAGTCCCAGATTCGAATATATAAACCGCACGCTAAGGCCGGTCGAAAAGGTGACGACTAGTGGGCATGTTTATTTTCCTTTATTTTTATGATCGTGCATAACGGTACATCCTCAACAAGGGCCGAAATTGTGCATACATAATTTTCTGTGTTTTTATTTTAGGGATATTTGTTGTTTCAGTGAGTGGCATGCCGGCATCTAGTTGATGGTTAAATCTAAGAAAATCATGCCCCTTGTCCTATTTCGTTACAAGTTCTTGGCAATTGCGAAGTTAGCCAAGTCTTTCACACATTTTCATTTCTTGTGTAGTATAACTGCACAGCGTTTTTGTATTTGTAACCTCATTTGATTTCCGTTTCCTTTGAATGTACTGGTTTAATTTGAATATATATGCGGAGTACTACTTCTACCTGCTTTTACGACGTAACAACACATTTTCAAATTAACCGAACACGGAGAAGTTTTCTCTAGTTTTTAGTTACAGAGAAAATGTGGTCATATTTTAAAAATCAGTTATAAATATATTCCCCGTCACCGTCAGATATGCCCTCCATTATCGAACATCGTTTCAAAAAAGGAAGAACGTTTTCTGTTTAATGTTTTATTGCCTTCTTCTGATTCAGCTGTTTCAGCATATGCTGAATTGAATCAAACATATTCAGGTGAAGAGAATTCACGCACCTGCTTTTAAAATATGTGGCTGGATGGATGGTTTTCATCATCCGAATCCCCTGGATCACGAGTCTGCGATCTGAAAATCATTCAAATTCGATTCATCTCGCTCGTTTTTTAATTATTATTATTTTTTTTATTTGCTTGGCGGAAAATGACAATCAGGCACCATTGCGCCAAACGCATGAGAACCGTCATTTTCGATTCGACAACAAAATCAAAAATCAACACTACGTATCGTATGCCCCGAAATTTTGGTTTTCTATAGTAATCGTGTTTTTAGTATTAGAAATATAATTACAGTCGAAGCATAAAAACACAGCACTGTAGTCTGTTGAGGTATGGATATTCAGGCATGAAAAAATTATTTTTATGAAAAAGTGTGCTTTATTAGAATGGCTGCTGCAACATTTGTGCAAGGAAGTTGCAAGACCATGTGCCCACCTGATGAATATGAAATGTACATAGATATGAATGTTTTTGATACAAATTTATTTTATAATTTCTCCCTCAATTTTTCAGAAGAAAAGAACATAACTTGGTGCGACCTTTTGAGACATCTTTTCTGTCTGCTGTGAAGTGCTACAGTAGGTCTGCTGCTGGGCAGTCAGCAGCCAGACATAAAAATATACGAGATCTAACCACATTAGAAAACACAGTCAAATACCTTTTCGAACAGTACAAACAAAAATCCTACTGCCATTCATTTCTGCTCTTAATAATCTCTTGTATTTTTCCAGAGTTCTTGATAGAAGAAAAACATCATTGGCACAATTATATGACTTTGTATTTGACAGATTGAGGGCTGTTCGTCAAGATTTGGTTGTCCAGGGCTATTTGGAAGGATTTTCTGGCCTGAGAACAGTTACTGTTGCAAAAATTCTTGAATATTGTGTTAGGTTTTATATCTACTTCCAGTTCAGGTATTCAGTCAATTTCCTTATATTCTTACATGTATTATGGTTTACTTTTCAACAAAAAATATTTTTGTAGATTATCCCATCTTCCTGCATCTGCATTTAGCAGTCATCTTAATCAAAATCATCTTGATGAGTGTTTGAGTCAATTGCTTCATCTGTATTCCGAAATTGAAGTGAAGAATCAGGACTTGCTTCACCAGACCAGTCATATAGAAATAGAAGCCCTTGATTTACTGCTGTCGAAGAATTCCGCGGGCCTTCACCGAGCACTACAACTGCCCTCTAAGACAAAATCGAACACCATAGTGCGCAACTCGATTGAAATCAGCATTTCTCTCTGGTTAGGTAATTTTGTTAGAGCAAACCATATTGCTCGAGGCTTGCCACTGAGTCTACAGTTGGCCTATCGTGCACATTTTTCACTCTTACGACCAAGAGTTTTAGAAGTTTATGAGCGTGGGTATCGATCTCCACAAGGAACCAAGTTTCCTCTTGAAAAGCTCCGTCGTTATCTTTTGTTCGACACTGCACGTCAAACTGCCGAATTCTGCGTTGATTGTGGCCTTTCGCTGGATGACACAGGATCTTCCGTAATCTTTAAAACGGGAACTGCCTTAAAATTCAGCACGACTTCGCAATCAAACAATCTTTACGACCAAGATATCGAAGAGACTCTCGAGAATGTCCGAGTTAGCCACTTCCTATATGGACAGAGCATTTGAATTGGCAAGGGAAGCTTTGTCAGTTGGAGAAGTTCCGATCGGTTGCATTTTGTGTCATCAAGGTGAGGCTAGGTTAAGATATATATATATTTCAAAGTTGTCCTAACCTTCTTTTGATGATCAGATCATGGTATTATTGGCGAAGGAAGAAACCGTGTGAACGAGACTAAAAACGCAACAAGACATGCAGAATTTGAAGCAATCGATAGTGCCTTATTGTGGATAGAGAAAAACAAAATTGAAAGCTATGTCCCAAGTGTTTGCGAAAACGGACGTTTGGGTGAATGTTGAACCCTGTATTCAGTGTGCAGGAGCTTTGCAAATGCTAGGTTTCGCTCGTGTGTATTACGGGTGCGCTAATGAACGTTTTGGTGGATGTGGTTCGGTATTGGACGTCTGTGCAAAAGATCAGCGGTTCCGCCCTCTGGAGCTGCATGGTGGAATACGTTCAAATGAAGCTATCCAATTACTTAAGGAATTTTATCGATGCGAAAATCCCAATGCTCCTAATCCAAAATCAAAAGAAGGAAGAAAATGAAATACTTGTTTCTTTCAAAACGTTATATAAGTACCTTTTTTAAATGAATTATTTTAGTTCAATAAAAGCTAGCCTTTCTCTTGCAATGAGGATGCGGCGTTATATTTCCGATATGTTTTAGTCCAATGAAAAACGATACCGATATTGGCAAAAAACCTTGACTATACCAAGTCAGAACTCCTTGATAATTTCAGAAAATTGTACTAATTTTTTATCACGCATTAATTTATACACAACTTGAGTTCATGGTTTGCTTTAAATCACATCACTTATCTCTACTCCTAATCCAGAGTTTCTGGATATGGTAATGTTTGTTTTTTTCCGTTTGATTTTATGAGCCCTATACGTAAGAAAGATACGGGGATGGATCTCTTTCTGAACGTCTGTCTATAGAGATCATGCATTATCTAAGTTCCCTTACGTTATGTCAAATCCTCAGCAAAACCAATCTATGGAAGCGATGTCCCTATCAGATCACAAATGAACAGACAAGAGGAAATAGCAGCACACAAATTTATTCGTGTGATTGCTGCTTTAACAAATAACAATTAACAATAACATTCTTATTATTCCGTTCTCCGTTGATCCGTTCTTTTTTCCACGTCCGATTCTACGTGTTGGCACTGCTGCACTTGGTTACCATTATTCGTCTGCTATCTCAGTCAAGACAACACTGAATCTAGTCTATTTTCGCCATGCTGAGAAGAGCAGTTTTACAAACATTTCGCCAAGGTTCACCCCATCTTTATTTTATTTTCTAATGTAAACCGAATAATGAGAAAATTATTTGCAAATAGGACTAGCTCAATCCTTCTACAAGAGAAATGCGGTTTCACTAAGCGAAACTACCGTAACTCACCAACCCATTGAGACGTCAAATGAAGCCGATGAGAAATCCGTATCCAAACAAAAGCCCGGCGATGAATCTGGGAATACTGTGGTCGTAGCACCACCTGAATTCAGGTTTATGTACCCAGAATTTCTCCCTGATCCAGCCATGGAAAGAAGGAATAGGCTAAAAGAAAAACTTGAAAGAATTGACATGTTACAAAGGAGATCAGTTGTTGAAATCCCAGAATTTTATACTGGTAAGAAGAAATGGGTGAACCTGCTTAGTCCATTACACTGACATATTATTCTTTCAGGGTCAGTTATGGCTGTGACTGTTGCTGATGCAAATTCTCCAAACAAATTTGCAAGATTTGTGGGTATTTGCATACAGAGAGGAGGAAGTGGCTTGCGGGCATGGTTTATTTTACGAAATGTTGTGGACAAACAAGGAGTGGAGATCCTTTATGAAATGTACTGCCCCCTTATACAGAAGATAGAAGTCCTTAGACTAGAAAGAAGACTGGATGAATCCTTGCTCTATCTGAGAGATGCACTACCAGAATATAGTACTTTCCCATTGGACATGGAACCAGAGAGAAGACTAAACAATTCAGTTGTTCCAATTAATCCTCTTAAAGTAACTTACTGCATTTCATTGGTAAATAAAACTTTTTTCTAATAATACATTCATTTTGGAATTTAAGGTAAAATTACGGCCACGACCTTGGCTGGAACGGTGGGAGCGACAGAATTTGCAAGGAGTAGAAGATTTGAATCTTCCGCAACGTTTCTACGACAAAGCCGAAAAAGTTGCAAAACCATGGGAAAAATACGATCTCATGTTACAGTACAGGTAAGTGTTCAGAAAATTGTATTTAATTGCAAATTACTATATACTTTGCGTGTATCAGGAAAACTATCCCAGCTGAAGAACAAGAGAAGATATTTGCCGATGTTCACTCTCAATTACAACAACAAGAGTTTAAAAGAAAAATAAGAAGACGTAGAGGCACGGATAATGAACAATAATGTCCTGAGTGTAGTAATAATAAAATTTTTCCCTTATGATCTTGTTTTATTATCTTATTTTCATTAGTATTTTATTTGCAACATTTGGCATGATCAGTGACTAAATTAACCTAGAAGTGTTATGATCATATTTTTAAAGATCCTGGAAAAGTATAAATTGAAAAAGATAAAATTAATTCCAGTAATGGTTACTCAAAGTAAAAAACAATGCAGGGCTACATAAGCCATTTAAATTCAACCAACACACTCTTTAACAGAAAAATACAACAAAATTCGGTTAAGATCCGTTTATTGAACTCATCTGAAAAAGAAAATCGAATTTGTTAATAGAACATTCGGCTTTAAATGACTCGCACATGGTGCGAGTTGGACGGGATGCCAACCCCAACCAAACCAGGATTTCGGGTAGCATTGTCCCCAGCTGTATGCTTAGTTCAGCTGGTGACATGACCTTCCGCCTGGAAACTTACCATTACTGACAAGTGAACGCGGATCTACTCTTCTGGAACCTCCAATTCTCCATTGGTGACCGCATCAGTGATATCGCGCGGGGTTCGGCCATCGATCGTGCAACCAACAGACTAAAATATAAATGAACCTCAGTATTTCTAATAAAGTTAACACTGGAATTTCTTTACCATGCAAGTTCCCAAAATTTCCTTAACAGTTCCAATAAGGTATCGGGATTGTGATCTTGTCCTCATAATCCTAGCAATTGAGATGACTTCATCAAAAGTGATGTTTCCATTGTGCTTGACTAAAGAAAATAAGAATTATGATACATCCCAAGATTTAAAAAATTATGATTAAGTTACTGTTCTTTTGCTTCTTGCGGTCACGAGGAGGCTCTTTCAAAGCCTTGATGACCAGGGAAGAAGCGGATGGAACAACTGAGACTGCTGCTTGACGGTTCTGAATTGTCAGCTGGACAGTAATCTTCAAGCCTTTCCAATCCTGGGTTCCTTTGGCAATATCTTCACCAACCTTCTTGGGGGACTACATAGACAGCATGTGGAGTGTTAATACCGGAATAACAAAATGGTGATATGTTTTAACTCACCAGACCCAATGGACCAATTTTGGGAGCCAAAGATGAAGTGGCACCAATTTCACCACCAACAGCACGAAGGTAGACTATAATTGAAAAAGTTTATCATTAGAAATGCAAGTACGATCACCGACTGACTTCATGGTAAACAACTAATTTTTCTTTCCGACAACAATAAATTTAGGATAAAATTTTTCAACTACTTACTGATTTTTACTTCTGAGGGATCGAATTTAGGAGGCATGTTGTTCGATGGATTTTAAGTCCGACGAAATAAATGGATGCAACAAAGCCTCAATAGACGTCTTGCCAACGAAGGACAAGTGACTGGGAGAGAACCGAGTACGCTGGAATTGAAGAGGAAGGCAGAGCGATAATTTCAGCGTTGCCGGATGGTGAATAAAGGCAACATTTCAATGAAAACACAATTTCTACCTCACATAATCCCTAAACACTATCCAGCTCTTTAAGAAATATAAGAAAAGAAAACCACCATTCGTTTTTAAATAATTTTCATTTCTTTCTTTATAAAATATGTTTTAAACTTTTTGTATTAATTTTTAAATTAAAGCCCGATCGTTCGGATTAGGTACCCGGAACCGGAGTAACTTAAGAAATGCAAAATTTCGAGTTCATCCTTCCATTGACAAAAACCTTAAAAAAAAAATGAAAAATAATATACTAAATAATAGTCTTGACAAGAAGAATTTAGAAATGAAGTCAATAGAACATAGCCGACATAGTTTAAAATTTTGTTAGGTTATTGTCGGTGTGCCTATTTTTGTGCTAATTGTTGCGGTAGACGATACCAACAATCTCCTATTGTAAATTGCACGGCACAGGCAAGTTCTGGCGTCAATTAGGTTGTTCTCAATGTCTGCGCGATTTTATTATCGAAGAGGCGATTCTACAATAAATTCTCGCAATAATACTAGAATTGGGAACAGGTACACAGTACTATTACCCTTTTTTATCACCGTGCGCAGTGATCGTCGACAGGTGGAAGACCTGATACCTTCCTCATATTGAAATTTTACGCTTTTAAAATTGTTGAAGGGCGGGCATGAAAGAATGATGGATTGATATGTATTGCGTCGCAAGCTTCTACTAGCTGCATAATACGATCGTGGGTTGCAATCCCTAGCATCAGCAAGTTGGCACGATCAACGTGTCCTTGACTCTCCTAAAACGTTACGTCCGTTAGACATTTCTTCCCTAACAGTGAATCTGAATCGACATAGTCAACCGATTTCTTGGATAAACCACTCATGTTCCATAACAAACCCCCTCGTTTAGAGCCACTGTTTCTTCTCAAAATGATGGGGCTGAGGAACATATTCTTCCAAGTTAAACTGTTGGCAACCAGAAGAAGGTAATGCTCAAGATCCCCAGCCATGTGAAGTTTACACAACTGGAAGGGACATTCATCTCCTCTCTGTTAAGGCCTGACGATAGTGCAAAGTTGCATTTGTGTTTGGGAACACAACGGGGCAATGACCGACCACTTTATGTTGACCTTGGCCATGCCGAAATAGAAAAGAACGCAGCACAGCAGTTACCATCCCGGCTCGTGGCATGCTGAAGAACGCTATGGCCAAAATAAGAAGCAACAGGCCATCGTCAAATGGCTGACTATTTCTCCTCGGGTTAGAGAATGAATTATTTTTCGTTTTGCTTTTTTATACTATAGCTAACCCACCTTTTTCCTGAAAGCAATAAGGCGATGGTCATCTTTATTTCATGCCACGTTCTTTTTTACTATTATCTTTTTAACATCTTCGGTTTAGTCAGCGGCTGGATCATGTCTGCCAGGAGATGAACGACCTTTTCTCTGTGATTATGTTTCGCTTTAACTTTCTCCCCTCTTCAAAGCTGTGAAGATCTTTTTGTATTGCCTGCTGGGATGTTGAGTTGTTTCCTTTTAATTTTTGTCTTCCTACCTACTTGAAAAAGGTGCTCGATCTTTAAGAGAACAACAGCTGGACGGCTCTCAGTTTCTACCTCATGATGACGCAAGCGAGCAAGCAACAGGAAGTGACAAGCTCTTTACCTGAAGCAATTACGAGTTGCAACGCAGTCGTTAGCAGACAACGCACAATTTTTTAAAAACCATTTTAGCTCATAGTTTTTGTTCTTGTAACGCAGTTTTTGGACAAACCGCAATTGGCGTGCGTTTGGGCCTATTGGAAACGTACCGGGACTATACGACACTATTTCGCACTTTAATGGTAGGCTCTGTAAAGTCAAGAGCTCATTGAATTCGACGTTGTAAAAATTGTATTGTTCAACCTTGCTTTGTTCCGGAAATGAAAGAATGGAACAAACACTATAAAAATATTAAGTGCTCGTTTCTTTTTTGGGTTTCTTGCTTGCGAGTGACTAGTCACGCAAAACCCGGTACCGTATTGGAGGCCGTTCACCTCTATACAATAATTGTTGAGACATACTAGCTTCAAAAATGAAGTACATAATATGTAGCACTCCCTAGACAACATAGGTGAGTGACATAACGCAACTTTACACTAGAAAAAATTCAGCCACAATTTTATTAATTTTTTCCTATGCTTATGACCGTGTGTTTTGGTGGTTGTATTGGACGCATGAACTGAATACACTCCTTTTTTTTTTTTTTTCAAAATTCCATATTAGGTTTTTTATTAGAATTTTTTTAAGTTTACAGGTCCATAAGTCATCTGTTTCTTATTTTTTGCCGATGAAAAAATCCCGTACGTTCCAACCGCTGAACTAGTAATGAACCATGGTAATGTTATCATTATATATATACTGTATATATATTTTTTTTACCAAAATACTTTTTTCGTTTTCTTTTCTTTTTTCTTTTGGGCGAGAATGTTGGCAGAACACCTGCTGATTGGCCCACACGTAAGCACGCGGGAGCCTTTAAATAGCGGAGCTCCGTGAACATTGGCGGCCTTGTCAGACAAGTCTTGTCCCAGTGTGCGGAACGCAGCCACGGAACTGCTGCTGAATCTCTTTCTATCCTACTAGAATTCCAGTTGAAAAGTTAAAAAGAAAAAAAGTATTGTTACTTCTGTAAACAGGAAGATGAAATTCATTGTTGTGTTCGGTCTCGTGCTGGCCATCGCCCACGCCACACCGGTCGACCAAGTTGATAAAGTAGAGGTAAATTAAACACTTTTTAAAAATTTAAACTAATTACGACATCATCTTATGCATATCCCTGGATTATCTGTATTGGTTGACTAACGCTTAATAGGAATTGGTGTCAGCGGTGGTACCCGAGAAAGAACCAATCATCTCCGAATCGTCTGTGCAAGATCGAAGTGATCCGCTTGCAAATCTCAACCTCGCCAATCTGGTAGGAGCTTCCAATGTGGCCAATTTGACGTCCATCATTCAGCAGCTCGTAAGAGAGGAGGTCAAAAACATTTTGTTGGCTCTCCAAAGCGCCCAGAGTAACACCGTCAGCACTCTGACCAGCTTGATCAATTCGGATGAATCGGATGACAAATCAACCCCATCGATTGCCAAACCAGAAGTAGAAAAGCAGGCCGAGAAGGAGGCCAAGCCAGTTTACTTTTTGCCCCGTCGTCCTGGCTACTTCCCACCACATCATCCACTTTATTACGGACCTCAAGAGCCTGTCCCTTATTACAATGAGGAGCCTTACTTCTACCGCGGTGGCCCGCAATGGCGCCGCATCAACCCAACGGACGAGAGCCTCAGCGATATGGATGCTCTCGCTCAACTAGAATTACTTTTGAATGAGAAAGGTGAAATGTCTAGCGAAGCTCGCGGCCTCATGTCCAGCCTTTCGTCTACCACCAATTCAGCCAAGGCCAGCTTTAAATCGTTCGTCAATTCTCTGTCGGCGGCGCTGCCTTCGTTTTCGATCGTCAGGAAAACTTACTTGGTGCCCGGCTTGGCCATCAACGGCTAAATTCGAAACAAATTGATTTGAAACGTACCAAGACGTAGTTAGCTGCATTATTTTCAGGCGTTTTGATCCCAGTTCAGTATTTATTATATCCCGTCAGTGTCATGGCTGCTTCCTGTGTTCCGTTACACTTTTTTTTTTTCGATTACTGCGTCATAAACATGTTATTCGAACCTCAAATACAAAAAACTGTTACACTAACTTTTATGCATTATTTTTCTGAATGAGTTAAATCTTATGCTTTGAACATCCCTGAAAATGCGAGTTGTATACAGATCGAGTTTTTTCAATGGCCTCATTAATCTTGGAAGCAGGATTTCAAAGGTACATTTAACGTTTGGCGTGACCTATAGCCTCTAAAACGATAAATATAGACCTAGGAGAAACCTTGGACCTTCTAGAAGATTTCAGATTGAATGTTAGATTAGGCCGTGTTCTTCTTTTGTATAGGATGGTCAGGCTTTATATATATAGGGTGATTCACCCTAGTCGCCTCATTGTTTAGACGGATACAAGCAATACATTTGGTTCTGTGACTCTCCCCAAACTCAAACATTTGGTTGGCAACGTCCCGCTAAAATTCATTTATAGCCTATACGTATATCATCTGAGACAGTTGTTCACCTAAAGATAAACACGAATTCCATTGTGAAAGCCAGTTTTGCGAAGATCAAAGTACCTAGTTTTCATGTTTTGGCTTGGAAGAAACAGAATGATAAACCAGCTCGTTTTCGTCTGCTTTTTGGTGGTAACTTGGAGTCCCACGTTGCTGGCAGACACAGCTGACGTTTCCTGTGAATCAGAAGAAGTAAAAACATATACCTGGACCTTTAATAATTATTATATTTAAAAGTTTCACCTTTAATTTTAATTTCTTCGCAGTCAGTAGAAAGTACCGAGGAGACCATCTTATCGGCTAGGAGCCCTGCCAGTGGTGTGACGCAACAACAAGCCCCGCTCGCAATCTTTAATCAAACAAAATTCAACAACGTGAAAAACCAGACCAGCAACAAGATCACGAAACCCATCGTCCACCAGCTGCGGACACCCGCTGTTCGTCCTTATTTTTATCCAGCCATAATTCCGCCTTACTTTCTGCGAGCCAGTCCGTACCAACCAGCGTATTACCACCCTGTTTTGATGCCCATAATGAGTCCTCTTTATCCGACGAGTTCCCCTACTGTTCGGGAAGAAATCGCGACGGGAAGCCGGCCATTTCCCGTTGACGATGAAATCAGCCAAGAAGAAGCACTCAAAGAACTTGAAGCTATTAAACAAGAAATGGCGGAAGATGCTGCTGCTCAGCGACACCTGAATCGGCTGGTGCTTCCCAGCATTTCCGTCAATCGCGACGAATCGTCTGTAACTGTATCACTCAAGAGTTTCGCATCACTCTTGCGCTCTCTAAGCTCACGCGTTACTGTTACGTTAGCTACTAGGACGATTCTTGTGCCCAATGTTTCTGTTAACAATTAATGTTTTTCTGTTATCAGAGGTAGGATGTCTCATCGCAATTCTTATCGTATACGTCTGTAGTCCATCCACTTGTTTGTATCATTCAAAATAAACCTATAGATTCATTTAAAAATGAAATACGTATTTCTTCTGTTTAATAATACTTGATGAAGGTATAGGTTAGGTGTTTCTCGCCATTATTGCTGCTGTCCAATCTTGATCCAACATTCAACTCTCTAAAGAGATACAATTGCAGCAAAGAAGCAAAAATAACGAAAACTATCGTATCGGATTGCCTTTTAAATTCTAAAAATCTAAAGTCCTTATCGTATATAGGCTGTAATATATATCCTCTTGCATCTTGACGTTAACTTATTCATTACGGTTGCATGTCACGAAAGGTTATTGACATCGAAAAGAGCGGTTCAGAAAAACCAGCGAGGGAGAGTTTCGAGATGGCCAAGGTCAACTTGACCTTAAACTTTCTTTTGCACTTATTTAAAAAGAACTCTATTACGTGCGTTAGGCTGGAAGAAATTGTTCCCCCTATAACCTACTTTAAGGTTATTGCTGTTTATTTCACGGAAGTAAGGGGGGCTCACACATAGAGAGGGAGGGGGGCGCTGCCTTTTTTTGGATAAATAGAAGGTGCACAAGGTTTTACCGGAGCATTGAACCTTCGCTCACCATTCGGTCCGCAACCGTATTACATAACCAATATAAAGGTAACATTTACACCCACTCTAATATACACATTTCAATTTCATTTCAACTTTCTGTTCATTTACATAGAAAAAATTCACGATGAAGAACGTCACGTTTATTTTGGCTGCCGTGTTGTTGGCGGTTCTGGGATCAGCGGAGGAGTCGCTAGAGAGCAGCGAAACGTTGACGCAAGACTATCCATTCGCCCAGCGTGCGTTCTTTTACTACCCCACCGGAGCGGGAGGCTTCCTCAATCGAGTAGCTACTCCCCCACAATCTTCAGTCGATTTCGTCGACAGCTCCTTTGACATTACGCCAGAATCTTTGACTCAAGATAAGGGGACCAATCCGGCTGCTTATTTCGTCCCGACATCCGATCTGCTGACCATGCCCTACCCGTCTAAAAGCGACCAGGAAGCTGACGAGAAAGCCGCGATGAAACACCTGGAAATGCTGAAAGGCTTGCACGACGAACTGGAGAAAACGGAAGAGAAATTTCTGAAGCCCAGCATGTCGTTTGGAGGCAGCGCCGTAACACTCCCCACGAACGCGTTCATGTCCCTTTTGCACAAACTCTCTAAAACAGTGACGAAAACTGTTGTGACCACGCAGATTACGACCGTGTTTGTCAGTGCGAGTCCCAGCAAGAACACGTCTGAAACAACTGATTCGGTCACTATCTTTCCTAGCAACACCGACATTAAAGCGACAGGTACTCCGACTTTGACCGTGGAAACGATGTCTACAATAACTGAAACAGTTTCGACGACTGTTGCATCAACTTCGTCGGTGATTGAAACGACAACCGCAGCTGCCACAACAACCAGCACAGCTGTCGAACCATCATCCACAGTGACGACCACTCCACCTTTGATTGTTGTCACTACAATCACATCGACCATCATATAAATGGCTTTAATTGCAGTATGATGTACGTATTGCTCTTTGCTCAATTGATATAAGTTCCTAATTTTGAGTAGTCTCTTCTCATTTCGCTCAGTTCACGTTTCGTTCAAAATGTCGAGTATGTCGTGACCAATCCAATACAATGCGTTCAAACACTCTGTTTCACATTATTTACTTTATCTTCAATGTGTATAGTAGATAGTAGAATATAGAATATGTATATGAATATATGTATAGGATAGAAAAAAAGAAGGTAAGCATTCATTGTTTAGTTATTAATATATAGTACACCAACTACGTTGGGAAGTATGTTTGAAAGATTCTTCATCATCTCTAGCATGTTCTGAAATGATAGTAGGCTATAGCCTACAACGATTTTTATATTTTAAGAATCAAAATTAACCTCCCTTCCCGATATCCATTACGGTCGACATTTTTATTACACGCCTAATTTAAATTTGAATTCTAACTTTTACTCATTATTATTTAAAAAAACTATTAGTAAACCAAATAGTACGAAAACTCCACTAAAAATGTACTATATTTTGTGTATTTTATAATATTATAGTATCTTGATGAGAAACGGTTTTAATTCAGATGACAGGTATTATAGTTAAACGCAACAAATAACTTTTCTACATTCGATCTACGGCTAATATTTGCCACGAAACAAGGAAGCTTGATGATTGGGAAGACCAATTAGAGAGCAGTTACGCTTTAGCCTCGTGAAGAGAATAACATATCACTGAAATTATTATTTCAAATGAAAAGAAAAATGTATGCAAGACTGAAATATCGTATATAAAATGGTTATTAATTATACCTGCGTTTACGACATGTAGGACCTACGGTTCCATGGGGACACTGGCAAATGTTAGGTGAGACGCAGCGGCCACCATTCAAGCACGGCTGGTCACAGACAGCTAAAAAAAAAAAACAATTTCAAGAAGATTATCATTTTCAGTTTCACAACAACAAGACATTTTTGAGAAGGGCATACATAAAACTGTTAAAAGGAAAAATTAGAAACAAAAAAATCGTGAGTTTGTTGACATACGCGTTTGGCATCGTTCTCCGGTGCGTCCAGCCCGGCATGCACAACGATAGGGCGCAATGCACGTGCCTCCATGCAAGCAAGGCAGAATGCAATGAGCTAAAAACATGGCCAAAATAGGTCATTTAAACAAAAACTATTTTATCTTTGTCTATTATTTTGTTAGCTATACGAATTTAAAAAAAAAACTGCAGCAGGCAGAGAACGAGGGAAAAAAACCAACAAAAACATCGCAGGCTGTTGCAGCAAGTCACTTTACCGTGTTGACAACGATCTCCGCTGTATCCGGGAGGACAAGAACATTTCCGACTGTTTGTCTTACACGAACCGCCGTTAAAGCAAATTGCATCGCAGTGGGCGTCACAAACCGGCGGCGAACCAGACCATAGGCCATCTGCCTGACAAACTAATATAGCGCTATTCGTTTTTTGAGCCCGACCTGTTATGGTCAGTTCAACGAAAGGTTAAAAACTATCTGATCGAAAGAAAAACAAAAAAATAGTGTACCGTGCTGACAACTGACGAGGATTCGATCCCCAAAATGAAACTGTCCACCTGTTGCCACGGTTCCCGATCCACTGATGACCGCCATTGAGGTAGTGCCTTTGACAAGTGGGCGACTACAGTGCACTCCTGTAAATACAACATGAAACTGCATATTTGCGTCTCCGAAAACTAAAATTACATGACTGTTCGTTTTTATACTTTTGCAATGGCCCTTAACTGTGGACCACTGCTGATTGGGTAGACATTGAAACGTCAAATCACCGACCGGCGTGTACCCTTCTTGACAACGGAGTACCAGCTGAGTTCCAGTGACTCGTTTTTCGGCCGTGATATTCATCGTGTGGTGAACGGCGGGAAGAGGTGCGTCGCAAGTCAGGGCTGGCTGATGGAAATTCACGCATTTAACAAACCAGCACAGATATGTGAAAGACTTTTGTTTTTGTTCAGCTTGACAACGCTGACGTTACCTTCACATTGCGGTGACAGAGCCGACCAGATTCCATCGGCCAGACAAGTAGAGTCATCGGCACCGATTAACCGATAACCTGCACTGCAAGCATAACGAACCCGATCTCCAAACTGGCGCCCAGTTCCCATCACGAATCCTTGTGTCGGTGCTTGAGGTTCGGGGCACCAGACTCCTGAAAACCAACATTTCTTTTAGCACGACCATTTTGAATTGTTGAACAGTGATCGAGTACTTTGACATTGTGGACCCCTCTCGCTCCATTTCCCTTGCTCTGTGCATATGCGTTGCTCTGGACCGAACAGCTGGTATCCACGGTCACATGTATAGTGGGCCGTCGAACGATAACTGCAAAATGAGAAACGTTAAACAACAACTTGTTATCGATTTATTTCTTTGAACAAAGTCTACCCAGCAGTTAGTCGTTGGTTGATTTCGTTGTTCATTTCTTGATTGTCTGAAAGCCAACGAGTCAACTGGACAGTTCCATGATCCGGGTCTCTCAGAGACGGGCATGTAATCTGTTGGCAACTAGGCGGTTGATCGCTCCACGATTTGTCCGTCAGGCAGGTGATCGTTGCAGAACCGATTAGCGTAAAACCTGGTAAACATTCAAAACGAATCGTAGAGCCCGGAATAAATCCACCGACCGTCCAAGTTCCATGCTCCGGCGCTTTAGGTACTGGACAAACAACCGGATCGCACGCCAGATCTTCCCCTGACCACAAACCATTGCTCAAACATGTTCTAGAATCACCGCCTACACCCCAAAACAAGATTTGAATTCAATTCCCAATTACAAAGTAGTCAAATGAATTTTCTTAAGTAAAGAATGTACCAGACAGGCGATATCCAGGCTGGCAAGAATATGAGACCGTGTCGTTGACTCCAGTCCCGCGGACGGCCATCCAACCGTTCTCGATGCTCGGAGGCTCCCCGCATGATCGAGCGACGCACACGGGCATTGAATTGGACCAAGTGCCGTCAGGAAGACAAGTGATTTGTTCTTCTCCTTCCAGTTGATATCCTTCATGGCAGCCGAACGTGATGCGGCTATCAAGCAGCGAACTCGTTTCGCTAACAGATCCATGCTGCGGAATCTGGACATCGGAACAATGGATTGGGCTGCAAGTTGGAATTTTTTGCTCGTCCCATTCTCCGTTTTCACGGCAGGAAAACGTGGACGTTTGCGATTCGTCGAGCGTGTATCCCGTCTGGCAGCCGAATTGGATTTGTTCACTGTACCTGTACGTGTCTTTTAATGGCTCGCTAAAGATCAATCCGACAGACAATTCTAATTCCATTTTGAGTTGCTTCGGAAGGACGCACAGTTGCGGCTGACATTGGGGCTTTCCTTTCCAGACGCCAGATGGCCCACATGTCAAATCAGTGCCGACCAACTGGTAGCCCGGGTCACAGCGTACGTGGGCGACGATCATATCCGGCCGAATTTCCGTTGATTGGATTTGGCCGTTCAAGGCAACTGGAGGAGATTTGCACGGCCATGGAACGCAGGCCGGAGGTGGATGATTCCATTCTCCCGTCGACGTGCATTCACTCAACGCACTACCCACTAAATCGTGTCCATGCTGGCAGGCGAATTGAATGGCGAACGGACTCGGTTGGCGGCTCGTTTTCAATTCATCCGGCGCTGGATAAACGGGTGTGGCGATGACGTCTTCCGGTACGTCAACAGTCGGACAAACGGCTCGGATGCAAGTCGGTATTTGATCTCCCCAATCTCCCAGGGAACTGCAAGCGAGTCGACCTTCGCCTGTCATCCGGAATCCGAAATCGCAGACGTACTCCACATGATCCAGATACGAATACTCTTTCTTTTCGTTGCCGTCCAGTTTCGCATTTGTGATGGCCGGTGGTTGAGAACACCGCACCAGCTGGCAAGTAGGCGGCTCCGAAACGTTCCACTTGCCCGTCTCCAGACACTTGGCCGATTTAGGCCCATCTTTGGCCAACTGATAGCCTTTCTTGCAACCGTATTGAATGATTTCACCTACTAAGGCCCCCTGTTCCGTCTCGTTGACGGGACCCATTTCACTTGGAACGGGACGTGAGGTGAATCCGTTCTGAGGAATGGTAGCCACTGGGCAGACAACTCTTGAGCAGACAGGGGGTTTCGAAGACCAGGAACCGTCAGCCAAACAGCGCCTTTCGACAGCAGCGCCACCGTTGGTCGGTTTTGTAACTGCGTAGCCTTTTCGACAGGTGTACACCAAAACATCTCCGAAATGATAAACTTCCGCGTCGAGTTCAGCATTCGACTGCTGTAAAGAGACGATGACGTTGGCAACTAGGCCCGGATTGGGGCACTCCACCGCCCGGCAAGTTGGCGGAATGCCGTTCCAGTTCTCGTCGTCTTCGCAGGTCAATCGTTCCGGCCCGTCCAGTTCATATCCTGGATCGCAAGCAAACTGGACAACTGAACCGTAGGCATGTTCTTCGGCTCCCGTCGCCGTACCGTGTTCCAGCACGCCGGACAAACGATTGCAGAGAATCTGATGACACGACGGCTCTTCATCGGTCCAATCACCGGTGGGCAAGCAGGAACGTTCGCGTACACCCACCAATTGATATCCCTCCTCGCAGTCGTAGAGGATAACAGATCCGGTGTTGAGGCTGGTGGCTGACCCGCCCACTTCGAAGCCAATGTATCCGTGTTCGATGATGTCCGGCATGGAGCAAGTGCGGGCAAGGCAACGAGGCTGAGAACCGCCGATCCAGCTGCCTTCGCTGCCGCACGTCCTCTGCTGCGATCCGCTGAGAACGAACCCTTGATCGCAGCGAAAAAGAGCTTTCGAACCGAAATTAGTGGACGTGAAAGTGACGGATCCATTGACGGGCTCTTCGGGTTCACCGCAATTGACTTCCTCGCACCGGAAGGGTTGCCTCACATCCGACTCCGCGTTGTTAACGCTCCAAGTTCCATCCGAGTTGCAAACCAAATCTGCTGGTCCACCAGTCGCGCTGGCTTGAAAACCCGTGTCGCATTCGAAGTGGGCGAGTTTACCCGGTTCGAAACTCTCGACCACAATCGTTCCATGGTCTGGATTGTCCAGAGCGGGGCAAGTGATTCCCGAAAGTGACCCCTGATTATAGCAGGAGGGTAGCCCCTGAGGCAGCCAACCGACCAATCCGGCGCATCTTCGACGCGATCCACCTTCCAGGACGTATCCATTTCTACAAGAGTAAAGCACTTCGGCGCCCGTGTAAAAAACAGTTTGATCGTCGTAGTTGACAGTTTCACCTTCGACAGCGGACGTGTACACCCAAGAGCCGTTATCAATTGAATCCGGAGACGGGCATTGTTCGGGTAAACATTCTGGAACGGTGCCCATCCACGAGCCGTCTTCTAGGCACGTCAGCACGTCCGATAAACTGGCGGACGAGCGGAATCCATCCTGGCATGCGTAACGCACCTCTTCTCCAGCAACGAACGGCCCCGCAACCGATTGGCTACCATTACGAACGGGCGGCGCTTCAGCGCAAGCGACGGCCAAACATTGAGGCGGAATGGTCCATCGATAGTCGGCGCCGCATTCGATCCAGCTAGAAGGACCAATTAATTTGTAGCCGGAGTAACAAGTAACTGGAGCTTTGCTTCCGAAGGTCTGCTCTTCGGCGTAAACAGCGCCATTGTTGATGGTCGGCAACGGACCGCAGTCGACCACCATACAGACGGGCAAGGTGGCTTGTTTAGTACGGTCCAGCCAAGTGCCACTCTCTGTGCATTCGAGCTCGGTGGGGCCGTAGTGTTCATAGCCCGGCTGGCAGACGTAAGAAGCCATGGAACCGACCCGGTTGTTATTGGGACGAGAAAGTTGGACATTGGCGTAGGATATCTCCGGTGGTGTTCCACATTCGATCGGCACGCATTTCGGAATTTTGCCGATCCAATAGCCGTCGTGACTGCATTGCACCTCGGCTGACGATTCCAGTTGATACCCGAACAAACAGCTAAATGTCAAGATGGATCCTGGCACGAGGAAGTGGGGCAGATCTTCGGGTAGGATTTCGGCCACTCCGTTCGTGACGATGCCGTGCTCGACGTAAGGCGGACGGCTGCAAGCCAACGGCTGGCAAACAGGCAGGACGTCGTCCCATTGCCCTTCGTCTTGGCACGTTAAAGAATACGACCCGTCCAGCCGGAAGCCGGCCGCGCATTGGAAAGACACCTTGTCCCCAACGGCGTAAACATCCTGGGCAACTGGCTCGATCTGCGAACCATTAACCGGTGCCGTGGGCGGCTCGCAGGTGACTGGAATGCACTCGGGTGGAGAGCCGCTCCACTGGCCGTCTCCTTCGCAGGTGCGCAACCCACTGCCGGACAACCTGAACCCTCTCGTGCAATTATAGGACACCGTGTTGCCGTAGACGTAGTTCGTTCCGTTGACTAACCCGTTCAGAATGTACCCAGGAATCCGCAACTGACCCGTTGACAATCCGGATCGGGACCGGACCATCCGCCGTGAACGAGGCAAGGCCGGCGCGGTGTTGGTGTGGTGAGGACGTAGCCTTGCTCGCAGACGTAAACTGCCTCGTTGCCTTGGACACTAACTGCACCGTGACGCGGCGGAATCGGGTCGGAGCATCCGCGGCAAAACAGCGATTCCTCCACGCGAATGCCACCTCGCAATCCGTGTTTGAAATCGGCCCAGGTAATTAAATTCCCCTTGTGCTCGCTGGAATCGCTGCCTGAGGGATGGCAGGAGAGGGTCAGGCCGTCGATTTGTTGGTCATCCAGAACCGAGTCCCACAATTCGACGCCGTACAGGAGGCCGACGAACGACTCGGCGTTGCTGAACCCGCCGGAACGGACGTCCTGCTCTTGACCGAGGATGACAGTGCCATCTGGCGGGACGGTCGAATTAGTGGCTAATCCGAACCCGCTGTCTTTGAGCTCGCCATCGGAGTAAATGCGCCAATGTCCGTCGGGTGACGATGACCAAGTGGCGCAAATCAAATGCCATCGTCCGTCGTTGGCCGTCACGTCGGTCACGACTTTGGCGCCGTTGACGTAAAGGACGAATCCGGAATAATCGGTAAGGGTCAAAGAATTGGCTTCTTCGTCCGTTGCGTAAGAGAAGACGGTGCCGTAGTTCTGCTGATCCGTCGTCTTGATCCAGGCGCACAAGCTCAGCTGGCCGAGCGGTTTGGAGTGCGTTCGCAAACCGCCCTCCCAAACGGCGTAGTCCAGTTTGCCAGCGCTCGTGAATTCCAGGCTGAATTCGGGATTGACGGTGGTGTCGCACGTTGATCCGACAACACCGGGCGGGCAGGAGCACGCGAAAGATCCCAAACGATTGATGCACGTACTTCCGGAAGCGCACGGTTCCGGCTGGCATTCGTCGACGTCGTTGTCGCACAGCAGGCCATCGTATCCAGTCGGACAGTGGCAGATAAAATGGCCGACAAGGTCTTCGCACGTGGCGCCGTTTAAACACGGCTGACTTAGACACTCGTCCACGGCCTGTTCGCACAATTTGCCGGCCCAGCCCGGATGGCAGACGCATGTGTAATTGGCCAAACGATCGTAGCAAGTGCCACCGTTTTGACACGGGCCACTCAGACACTCGTCCACGTCTAATTCGCAACGAGGGCCGGCCATGCCCGGCGGACAGACGCAAATGTAGCCCATGGTTTTGTCCACGCAAGTGGCGCCTTCGTGACACGGCCCACTTAAACACTCGTCAATGTCCGTTTGACACAAATCACCGGTGAAACCGGTCGGGCATTGGCACTGAAAACTGTCCACTCCGTCCAGGCAAGTGGCGCCGTTCAGGCAGGGCGAAGAGGAACACTCGTCGACGTCCGTCTGACATTGCATTCCAGTGTAGCCGGCCGGACAGTCGCACACATAGCCAAAGTCCAACGTCCGGCATTGGCCGCCATTTTGACAAGGCAAAGAGAAACACTCGTTGACTTCCAGGAGAGTGGCCTGTTCGAATTCTTCAGTCGTTTCAGCTTCCGGAAGCTCTTCCGTCCCGTTCACGTCATTGCCGTCCATACTCGGTCTGACCCGGAGGCACTCGATGCGATTGACAGCCGCGATGCCAGGCGTGTAGGGCGCCCTCCGCGGGCAGCGGATGCAGAACTTCTGGCCGTCAAGTGGTTGATAGAATCCAGCCGGACACGGGAAACACGGAGCTAATCCGGTTTCGGAAACGAGACCACGAGCGCAAACGAATTTGCAATCTTCGAGTCGGCGAGAGCCTCGACGCCAGGTGGTCGAGCCCGACGGGCAAGGAAGACACTGCCGCTGCGAATACTCGGTCTGGTAGGTTCCTTGCGGACAGGTGCTGCACGGTTCGAGTCCGGTCGGCGAATAGCTACCGGCCAAACATTGAGCTGTAAATGAAGGAGTTTAAATGTTGTTCTTTTAAAATGACCAATGGATTGATTGAATTAAACTCGGGTACATTGAAACCCATCTGATTTGAGCTAGAATTCCATAGTGAAATGAGTCAGAATGGCGAATGAATTTGAAAGTACTACCTTGACAGTCATCGGAACGTTTGGCGTTGACCACTTTGGTCGATGTGTTGTTTGGGCATACTAAACAGGACAGCTGGCCTTCTTCCGGCTGATAGGATCCTTGAGAGCACGACTCGCACACCTCGTTGACAACGTTGAAGAAAGTCCCAACCGGGCAGTAAACGCAACGCGCGAACTCGTTGGTGGAGTTGTCAGCTTTGACGGGAATGCTTCCCGCCGGACAGCTGAACTTGGGCCGATCGACGTCGCCTTCGAATTGGACGTCAAACACGTTCAACAGCTGGCCGGCCGTGTAGTTGACGTTGAACTCGCCCGACAGAGCCGATTCCGTTAACATCGCGCGCAGCTGGTTCAATTCGCTGAGGATCATGTCTTGCGTTAAATTCAACGATGACGGCTGTATCGTCCTCGATGTTCTGTCCGTCGCATTCAATTTCTGGGCAAACCGACCTGAAAAGCACGTGACGAATTATAACGCCATTCCCTTTTTTTCGTTGTTGTTGTTGTTGTTGTTAAATATACGTAGGAATGAAAACAAAACTTACTGAAGACTTTGAAGCGCAACTCTAACGTCGTGCCGCTGTTCTTTTTGCTCTTGCCCGATTTGCCTTTGGCTGAATTGAAGCCACTGCTCGTTGCGTTCCGTTTGACTCTGTGTGTTTTTTCAGACCAGTCAATGAAACTGCGTCGGACGACCCGACGGCGTCTGGACCTCGTGATTTCATTGGTTTGCTCCCAATCCATGGAATCCGTGACGGGTTCTTGGTCTTCGGCGCCGTCCGATTCGGCCACCAGTTGTCGACACTCTGCCTGAAGATCGTCCACCTGACAGATCATGTTATCGCCACAGATTTCGTTGAGACGGGCCGCCAGACGGCGCTTGAAATGCCCTTCCATTTGACTCATGAGGAAAGGATCCTGACATATCTTGTCCTCCTCCGATCCGTCGCCAACGTTGGTCAGCCGCAACAGGCCGTCTTGGATCAGCGCATCCGAGTGAGTCGTAACGGAACAATCGGGGAACGGAAGCGGACTATCAGCCGGCAACCATTGGCCGTCGTAGGCGCAAAAGTAATTGCGTGGCGGTGGCATAGCGAAAGCGTAGCCGTCGTGGCACGTCAGCGAACAATAAACCGCGTCCGGCTGTTGAGAGCAATTGGCCTGTCCGTGAATGGGGTCGACGGGCAAATGGCAGGCGTGCTCTTGCACGCGAATGATCAAAGTGCACGTGTTGTTGTTTCCCGACTCGTCGGTGGCCGTGTAAATGACTTCGCTCTCACCCAGCGGGAACCGGCCCGGATCGTGAGAGCGGTCGACCGTGGGCGGCCGGCCGGAATTATCACTGAATACCGGCTCGTCCCAGACGACGCTCGTGTTACGATCTCGCAACAGGAAGGTGGGTGGCGATTCGCATTGATCAACTGTCGGTGGTTGGCTGTCCGTCACCATCACCTGGAAACTGCACTCCGCCTGGTTGCCTCGCCGATCGAGCGCTTTGTACGCCACCGTCGCGTTTCCGATCCGGAAGCGCATCGGCTGCTCGGTCACGGCTGGGACGCTGATGACGTCCGGTGGAGTACCCGAATTATCAGATACCACAGGAGGCTCCCAGGAATAGGTGGCGAAATTTTCCCCGTCCAGCGCGTCCAGTTTCGCGTCTGCCGGGCACGTAATTTCCGGCGGAGTCACATCTACGCAACGCGTCTAAAAAAAACGAATTAATTGACACACATTTTGTAGTCAACGGCTAATTCAAATGAAAGATGTTTAAAACAAAAATAAATATAAGATTTACTTTCACTTCTTCTTCTGTCCAGCTCCCTTGTTCGGAGCAACGACGGACTTCCGGTCCCCGTAGCTCGAAGCCGGTCGCGCACGTAGCGTTGCACTGCTCCCCGTAGCGCATCTTTGCCTGCGGGCATTTGGATGGCGTCCAAGTGCCGTTCATTACTTTCGGAAGTGGATTACAAAACACGGCTGATTGGACCCAAAATGAGGAGAAGGTAAATCAATTGAGAAAAAGGGCATTTACTCGGATGAGTCATTTGTTTATAGATTATAGTCAAACGGAAACGATATGAAAGAATCGGACAGATGATTACGTTTGCAAAAGGCGGGTAGACCATCCCAATAGCCAATGGGTAGACAGACTCTCTTGCGGGAGCCAACCAGCGTGAAACCGACGTCGCAGCTGAACGTGCACTCGCTGTCGATGATGTAACTGTCAGACGTGCACTCGATCCGTCCGTTTTTCGGGGCCGGGACCGGCCCACAGCTGCGCATTTGACAGACGGCCTCCTCGCCGGACCATGTGCCGTTCTCCTGACATAATCGGATACTGGATCCAATCAATTTGTAGCCGCCGTTGCAGCGGATGCCGCACGCTCCGTTGAAAACGCTGTTGCACGATTGTTTGACGAAGTAGCCGTTGGCAGGCGGTTCCAGTTTCGGGCAGGCCAGCAGTTGACATGTTCGACCACCGTCTTCAGGTATGTAACCACGAGGGCATTGGCACTGATCAGCTGACGTACTGCCGGCCGGAGAGATGTGATTCTCATCGGGACACGGTCGACAGGATTTCAAGTCGCCTGGGCCGCCGTCACTTCGGTACGTCCCACCAGGGCAAGCTGTCAACGTTCGAAACATGTCATTAGATTGTTTTGATTTTTCGTTCGCATCTGATGTCACTTAAATGATTTATATTACGTCCCTTGAGGACAACAAAACAACACATCAAAAACAGTCGAAAGCGAAAGCTACGGTTTTGAGAATTCGAAATAACGAGACATCAACGGCATCGAGTTGACTGCTAGAAATCCCGGCCTGACATAGCTCACCGCTAATACGAATGCCAAATCTGTTCCAGACACAACAAGGAGCGTTGACATAGTTTAGCAAGCAGACGAAATGGGCGGCACCCATTCTAGAACATGGGCGGAGATTCACGGCTGCAGTTGACCTGGTTTCGCAATCAGGTAAATTGAATGGGACGGAAAAACGATCAAATCGATTGCAAATTTAATCGCATAATTAAAAAATGTTCAATTCAAATCGCTTTTTCTTTCTCCTTGTATCTTCAGGGAGTGAAGGATTGAGATATTCAAATCATTTTACTTTAAAAAATAAAATTGCTGCGTGTGTCGACCGATTACGTTGGTCAGGTGCCGACATATCCGTAAAAGGTCCGTCTCGTCCCGCTGCTCTGTGTCTTTCATTTAACTTCTTTCCAACTGTTTCTATACGCTGTTCGTTTCATTAATTCTCTTTGGGATGGAGACGGACCGGCGGAGGCGCATAAGCCGGGCTTTTGGCACAAAACACCCATGTGGCATTCAAAAAGACTTTTAAAAAAGAGGCAAGAAAACGAAGACACTTGTTAGCTTTGCACGTGACGTGCATCACTAACGAAAGCGTTTTAGTTCAGACTCCATGACTCTGAGAAATTCAATCCTTTTCATAACCTTCGATTTGAAAAAAAAAACAAAACAAAAACTATTGGACGTGGTTCCAATAATATCCTAGCAGTTAGACTGTCACCAATATTCATGCATAAATATTTCAAAAGAAATTGAATTACGGTGACAATCATCTTTGAGGCCAGTTCCGTAATGGCCGGCAGGGCAGAGACAGGCGTAGTGTCCGGTGTGAGTGCCACAAGTACATTCAGCTGACGGATGGCAACATTCCGACTGGTCCTTGCAAAGCTTATCGCAGGCCGATCGATTGACTTGCGGCAAATACGAGCCCGTCTGCAAATCTTCGTGAAGGGCACGTCTGGCCAAAGCTTCGAATTCCTCAAAGCTGTCGACGATGTACGAATGCTCTTGGGCCGGCTCGGACGCCATGTCGTACAGCTCTTTAACGTTACCGTTGCGAATGCCGAACGTGAACACTCGGACACCTTGCTCCCGCAATCGCTTGGCGGCCGGACGCGGATCACCGCCGTTCGAATAGCCATCGGTGATGAGGAAGACAGCCTTGACGGCCTCAGGCCGAGCTCCGTCCAGCACCGATTGGGCTTCTAGCAAAGCTCCCAGCGTGTAAGTTCCACCGCCAGTGTAGCCGATGGCCGGCAATTCTTGTTCCAGCAGTCGGCATTTGTGCCTCGGATCACCGGCACCGTTGGCGGCCAGCTCCCGATGTGCCGTCAGTCCGAACGGACTGACGTGATCGATGTGACGGACGACGCGATTCTTCGACGAGAAGGTGACAACGGCAACGCGCGCGGCTTCCGCCGACACGGTGAAATCCGCCAGCAATTTCTTGACGAATTTCAGCTCGTTGAAGAAATTTTCAGCTCCGACGGAGGCCGATGAATCGACCAGAAAAACTAATTCGACTTTCTGGCCGGGCACGTGGCGCAAGGCCTGGACGCGGTGCTTCAACACCTCACCGAGCACCTCCACTTTAGATTTGAGAACTTCGTTCTCCAGTTTACCACTACCGAGGTGATCCTTGATCTTGTGGCTGTTGCTCTTCGGATTGGCCGTCGTGCCGTGATTGAAGAAGTGCTCGTATTCGATGGTAGCGCTTTTGAACGGCGACTGGTCATCTTGACGGCCGGCCGCTAAGCAGTGGGGTGATGACTGGAACAGCAACAGGCCGGTCAGGATCGACCAGCCGACGTTGATCAAACCGACCATCTGGTAACGGACGACAGCAGCTACTTCAACACGAGTGAACAAGCGCTACGTGAGCTCACGAAATGGCCGAGTTGTTTCGAATCAACGGAATCGATCCAATTTAAACAGATTGAAAATGAAAAAACGTTGGATGAAATGGATCACTTGACGCCATCCATACACAATATCTTTATTTTTATTTGATTTGATTTTGTTTTTTTTTGTGTGTTTTTTTTTTGGCTATTTGACAGGATTATGCGCACCAGATCTCTATAAATAAACGCGTTCGTCCGAACCATTCGGCGGCAAAGAAACTTATACACAAGCCCTAAACTATTGTAATTATTTTGTCCCAACACTGTCACGAAAGTCTAGTTTTATGCAGGAATCACGACCAGGCCAAACGAGGATGCGCTGCAGGAGAGATGTTAGCGCGGTGCCATCTGGGTCACCAATGGAGTCGACAATCGAGAGCTTCTCTTCGTCCTTTTCTCTCTCTCTCTCTCTCTCCCTTATTCGTGTATCTCTTCTTTCTCTCTCTCTCTTTTTTTTTTTTTTTAGGCTCTCTTTTGTTTCTTTCCTACTTACGTTCGTTTTGTCCTTCCTCCATCTTGTCTCTTCTTTCGCCTCATTCTTGCCTTATATTCGTGCAACGTTATGCATGCCTGGCGTTCTTCGTCTGCTTCATCCTGCCATAAATAAACCTGTGCCATCTTCTTTTTTTTTTCGAAAACAAAATTAAAGAACAGGCCCGGCTGCGGTGCGTAGTGCTGCTCTTCTTTGTTTGTTTTTTAAAGACATATATTTCGTTTCCTCCTTTCGTTGTTTAGTTAGGCTTTTTCTCCTTTGCGTTCCAGAAGCCGTTTTTTTTTTTTATTTGTTGTTGTCGGCTTCGTTTTCCGCTCGGCAACTGTTTGGTTGGCCGATGCGGCGCCTATCGTTCATCGAAGAAAATGATTTTGCTCTACAAAGTATTTTTTTTGTTGTTTTCTTTCACGACATTGCACGACCGAAAGTTCATTGAACGAATAACCGGAAACCAACTGTAATTATATGGCGAGTAGCGCTAGTACAACGCATTGATATCAAATAATGCCGGATACTCGCCAGTGCTGATTAGACGGACATACTATATACAACAACATCACGTAATACGTGCACCTACAATAACCAAATTCGTGTTCAACAATCTCATAAAAAAAAAAGATGAGAGAAACGACTCGGAAAACAATTGACATCATTGCTGTTCCATTGCCATGCGACTAGCAAAAAGAGAAAGATGAGCAATAAAAAAAAAAAGCCCAAACAAATGTTTTGGTTCATGCAACAGTTTTATGGCATTCAATATATGGTTCCATTCAAGGTTTATAGACTTTTTTTAAAACCTAGGGAAGGACATTGGCAGAATAATGAATGGGGCGACTTGCCACTGTCCCGACTTGGAAGTCAGCCCACGACATGCATTTTCCTTAAGTATTTTGCGGTCATCGTTTGCGCAATCAATCCATTCCGTCTAGTTTGTTTGTTTTTTTTCAATGGAATCTGGAAGTTTCGGTTGGGGCCGGATTTGAGGGTGTCGTGAAAATACTTGTACAGGAAGATAGATGGCACAGGATACGCGTGTTTGGTTGACTCGCTGCGTCATATAATGAGATGCTTTGGCCGTGTTTCGGGGGATAACAATCCGTGTCAACTTACTTACAATGTCAAGATTTAGAAGCGCGTTCAGGGAATCTTCACGCATCATTTTTCCTACGGGATACGAACATAATGGTCAACGTACTGCCGTACTGAAAAAATGAATGCCGGTTCGTTTTTCGTGTGCGTCAACGTTGCGAGTGAACGACTCCAATGTATTAAGTATAAATCTCTCGCTATTAGTGTAACGATTTCTCATTTGTGGTGCGACAGAATAAAGAATCAAGCACCCCCCCACTGGTTTGTTAATTAAAAGTGAATGAATGTTTTTATAAAGGACCAGTACTCATTATCTAAAGAACTGAAGGTTTTAAAAGGTTTTCTCGCGGCCGTGTCCCGGTTAAAACAGTTGAGATAATTACTCTGGCACAACTGTTTCCACTCCGACTCGTTGGCTGCTTAAAGGATGTGTCATCAATCACGGCAGAAGGGTCAGGGTTGCCTGTTTTTCGTTACAATGTCGAGTTACGTTCTATGCATACCTGCGCGGACAGGTTAGCCGCTCTGTGTGTCTTTAATACGTTTTACCGAGAACTACAGCGAAAAGAAGCGGATAGTTCATGGTTCTCCGATCAAACCCAAAAGAAGGCGCATAGCGTCACCATATAAGTTAAAGGACGCCCATCAAACTGACAATAACATATTCGTAGAAATACTAAACCCAACCAAAAAAGGGAAACAAAAATAAATCCCAATCCGCCTGGCCTTTTCTGAAGTTTCAACGTCAAATGAACATGCAGTTTTCGGCCAACTGGGACAGGTAAATAGCGAAGAGAAAACATACTGTCGCTGCAACCGCAATGAAAGCCATTTCAAGGACGTGATTCGGCCATTATTGGATGGCGATGCCATCACTCGAAAAGGACGATGCGTCCTTGCTTGCTCCTACCATTTGAGAAAGATCGAAAGACGACCACTGCAGGACATGACATGCGTCCAATATCCGTACACCATATGCTGTTCCAGACGCCGGATGTACTTACCGAGCTAAAGGGCTGTCTGGATTGTTGAAAGTACCTTGTCGCTTGATTTAGTTTTGTTTTACGTCCCGACGTCTCATCGACCGGGATCGCACTCGTTCCGATTCGCGAGTCCATGAGCCCTTTCTTATTTCTTTCTATCTTTGTCCGAGTTCCTCAACTATTAGAAACGGGGGAAACGAAAATTATAAAAAAAGACAGAAGGATACACAAGGCAGAGACGTCGTGAGGACAGTCTGGACCACGACCCAATCGGGATAAGTCCGATAACGATATACACAGCAGCGCAATCAGTAACATAACGAAAACCAGAAAACAAAGAGGAGAGTTTGCTTCAGTCTGCTCAACTTATACGGCATCTGACACGTCCTTTAATCACCGTTAGAAAGAAACGCATGGTCAACTGGTCAATACTCTATCATTAGAAAGTATTTTATTTTGACTTTGAATCGATTCAGTCATTGGAACCGAGTGCTGCGAGCATAGAGTGAAGCCAGCCGTCTCCGGACTCAACACTTACATGGATACGCACACGTACTACAGACAAGAGAGAGCTGTGTGGGTGGAAGAAAACCGCGACTCGGTCGTGGGAGGAATGAAAAATAAAAAATAAAATAAAAAAGAGAAAGTCTGTACTTGTGTCGTTGTTACCGCTGCCAGCCAAGCGCGTCGAAAAAATGAACCGGCCTCTGACGGCTAACTCAAGCAACATGGCCGGCACGATGCCGAAAGCCAAACGGTAACAAACCATGGCGCAGGATCCACTCGGTACGTAATGGCTCTCGTTATACAGTTCTTCTCTCTTCTTGGATTTGTCTGCCCGTTTGTTTAAAGAATAATTCAACGTTAATAATCGTCTGTATTTTTGACTGTGCATTCCTGTGTTTTTGGTCCTTCTTCTCTTCGATGAGCAGAAAAATTGCGCTCTCAACTGCTGGCTCGCGGAGCAACAGGCATTCTCGGATTTGGCAGGTAAACACCTAAATAAGACAATTCATAGTCGTACACAAAAATTATTTCGTATATCGTTGTGCCTCTTGTTCTGGACGAGACATCATTTTTTAAATCGATAAACGTCGACTTATTTTTGTTTGAAACATCCACTAGTTATTCAATTTAAGTGAGGAACCCATCCCAAATTTCGCTTTACTGTGTTGTAGTCAGAGTTAGTTCGGGGTGTTGGCCCACTCTCAGTATAGTTTTCGCCAACCCCCGAGGAAAATAAATGGTTGACACGTTTAATCCATTTAATGACCCACGACCATTTCCTGCTGGTTTTCCGTTGAAAAAAACAAAAAAATAAAATCCACTCAAGTGGTATGCAACCAACACAAAAGGGCTCTGATGTCATACGACCCTGGGAGCAGTCCTTTCCCGGTGTGCATGTACGTTGAAATATCTTGCCAGCGCAATCGACGCCTGCTGTTTTGAGGGCCACATTCTCTGAACGCACCTCTTTCTTTTCACGAGCCGGCCCATGTGAGGGAAACCGAAAAAGACCGAGACGAAACACAATAATTGACTTGAAACAACTCCCTGCTTTAAAAAAATGAAACAAAAAAACAAAATCGGGTCTAGGGTTCTCTGCACTGTCTGGGGCGTGCGGATGTGGCAACTGGTAGCAAGTGGAAATTCCATTTTTCTTTTCTTGCGTTTCACGACATTAACCAATTCACGACAGTATTTTACACGCCCGCGCTTCTGTCGCAACCCACGAAACTGTCAAAATCCGCTTCTCTTTTTTTGTTTTGCGATTTTACTTTGATCATCATCACTCTCTCTTCCTTTCTCTTTCGGTTCTTATATTACCTGGTTTATTTAGTTTAGCTCATGGATTTCCCTTTATTCCTTCTTCTTTATATTACATAATTTCTTCCTTCACGGCTGGCCTCTCACCAATCCTTCGAAATCGATGGACAGGATTGCGTACACAATGCTTTGGTTTTAGTAATGTCCTTCTCTCCATCCTCTCGTAGAATACTTACCGCTAGATTGAAACGCCTTGGGGAAAAATAAAAGCGTAAGAAAAGTGAGAGTGCTTTGGTGTCATGGCCGTGAAATTCCGTTGCAACCATCATCATGTAATAATAATCAATAGACAAGTTTCATCTGATTTGTCGCTGGTCTGCTGGATATGACGAGCTAAACTATATAAAGAAGTAGTCGGCAACACATAGTGCTATTACGGTTCCTCTGTCCAGATGGCATATAGATGGATTGTTCCAAGACTTGGACACACAACAAGCAGAGGTCCTTAAATTTATTTGTGACGAGTGATGGATAAGCGATGCATATATTTATATAATCTCACAAAAAGGCAACAAAAGCATAGGCAAATGAACACACAATTAGACCCAATACGTTGGTTGTTCTGAGCTTGCATAACATGCAAACATGAACATTTAATCACACTGCTTGTTTTTTTCTTTTCTTAAACAAAGGGTATTCCGTCGAATGGATGACAATGGAAACCGTTCTCTGTGCTTCGATGAATTTTCAAAAGGGATCGAGGAAAGCGGTGTCAAGGTACTCTATTTAAATGTCCAATGAATTATTAGAAGTTTCAAAAAACATAATTTTTTCTTTTATCTATTATTAAACGAAACGAAACGAAAAAAGAATGAATATAATAGACTGATGACGGTTGCCGCGCTCTTTTCGACGCTTTCGACAAGGACCGCTCCGGCTCTGTTTGCATCAATGAATTTCTTAAAGCCATTCGGGTTCGCTGATTATATACCACGTTTTTTCTTTTGCCAGTTTCTTTTAATACGTTTTTCTTTTAAATTTGTCTTTGACTTTATTCTCCAGCCTCCCATGTCAGATGGACGCAAAAGGGTTATTGCCGATGCGTTTAAAAAATTAGATCGAACTGGGGATGGTATTGTCACTTTGGAAGACTTAAACGGTGTCTATAATGTCAAACACAATCCCAGATATTTGAGGTCAGTTTTGAACAAAATCTTTTTGCTGTCATAAATTGTAATAAAATTAAATTCTTTTTCTCGTTTCTACAACACAGTGGAGAGGAAACAGAAGAGCAAATTCTCAAGAAGTTCCTGGCTAATTTTGAATCAAACGGTTCTATTGATGGAATGGTAAATCGTTGATTTATCTATCGCGCGTTTATTATGCAATCGGCTAAATTCTTATTTCACAAAATAGGTGACATACGATGAATTTCTAGATTATTACGCCGGAGTCAGTTCGTCAATCGATCATGATGCATATTTTGATTTGATGATGAGGCAGGCATGGAAAATGTAATGTTTTCGTATACCGCTGGTATTCCCGCATCTTATCGAAGAATCAGCAAGGAATTCGATAAGAAAGGATCTTAATGGCTGCGGATGACTTATCCCATTTTTTGCGTCCGCCAGCTTTTTTTCAACGTTTCCTTTTCCTTCCCAAAATTTTTTGTCTTATTTGCAAATTGTCTCTTTTTTGTTTGTTTTTGACATCACAGATGCAGTACGCACACTTAGTTTTACGTTTTATTTTGTTCTGACTTCATCTTCCTTTTGACCCTTGCCCTGGATTTACCACTGCCTATTTTTCCTAATTGCCTGTTGTCCCGACGTTACGAGCTAAATCGAACAAAGTTGGCATTTCATCGGTCACTTGGTATACTAACGTGCACGATAAAAAAAATCAACCGTATTCGGAATGAAAAATGTAATACCGCATACATTCTTGGACAACTATCTTATGCTAACTAAAAAAAAGTGGAATTTGAATATCGCTACGTTATTACTATAATCTAAACAAATAAACTATCCACAGGGAACTTTTATGTTTCACTTACTACAGCACTACTTACCTACATAATAAACAGTATTTAGTTTATCAACAAAAACATTTTAAAGGTAAAGAGGATTAACGATTGAGATTACCTGGCAGCTAACACCGCCCAACAAATTCCGCTGTTGAAATTGTTTGTCCCCGGCCCATCGACAAATGGATTTGAACAAATTTTGTTAATCATGTCACAAATAGACAAAAAATTACAAATTAACATAAACTATCAATTTTAAATTTAAGGTGAAGCGTTTTCTTTTACCCTTTAAGACTTCAAACGGTAGAACCGTAAGCCTTTGCCAATCTCGTTTGCGTCATCATCAGTTCTGTGCCATGGAGTAAAAAAGTTTGAACTAAAATTTCTATGTATTCAACTCGATGGAGCATAATGGAAATAACACACTACGTGGTATATAAAAAGTAAAACAAATGAAGAAAAGAAAAGGAAAGTTGATAACAAAAATCAGTTCAGTGTCCAAACAGGATTAAATGAAATGTAATATTGATTCCCTTAAAAAAAAAAGCTCTATAAGGAATACTCCCCGAATAAATCAAGTGAAAAGCTATAATTGCTGAAAATCCCAAAGTGTTTGAAAATATTTGTCGTCCTCTCACAGTGCGCAATTAGACAATTCGAAAATTTTTGAACATTCAACTTCGGTTAAGTAAACTGCAAAAAAGTGGTGAATATTTCCGAATTAATATTGGCTAAATTAGAGACTTGGTTAGAGGCGACTCGATGAATTTTTTCCCTCAAAGAGTCCAGAATCTTGTCCACCTGTCTTTCCAGCTCAGCCTCTATGTCAGCCAGCATCCTTTCCTGAAAACGCTTAAATGCTTCCTTTACGCCGATGTCTTCAGCTCTTGCAACTTTGGGCTTGTCATAATTCTTCAGGTCTGATAGAAATTCGCTAATGCAGGTGACAGTCACGCGTATCAATCTGATTCGCACCTCATAGTCATGGAAAATCGGTTCCATTTCGCGGATCCCTTCATCAGCTATTTCTTGTGTCAATGGAATTTCTCCTGTTTGTTGGAGGACCATATGAATCTCGTCCAGTTTTGAAGTCATGGCAGTGGTGATTTCACTGACCCACTTGTGTCCTTCTGTAGCCCAATCAGAAATAAATTTATTCATCTTCTCTCTAACCAAATGCTGGGATGTTTCGAGTCCGGGAAGATGTTTGAATTGGGTCAGTCTTTCTCGGATTTCGTTCAAGTTTTTGGCGAGGCATTTCTTTGTTTTTCCATGTATAAAGATGCCAAAATCTTGTAAAAGATAATGGAGTTGGCTGTGGAAGTAAAACTCGGTTTTGTGTTTCTTCAATCCAATCCTCTCTAGAGTTCCGCCTGATGGAACTTCACCATCTCTGTCTGTTTGACTTCTGCCTTGTCGTTTCCATCTTTCCTCGCCGACGGCCAATTGAATTGCCTCTCTGAAATCAGCGTTTTCAGTTGAACTGTACAATTTGAAAATTGTTTTGATCATGTCCATGGGTTCTGCCTTTCCTATGGCACTCATTAGCCTTTGACGAGTGTAATCGGCCCACGTGAAGTTGCTGCGCGTCAGGATGGCCGTTATGGCGTACAAAATGTCTGATGCTCCTCCCATGAACAATAAATTCTTGCTTAGTCCAATGGATAGTAGTTTTTCGTGAATCAAGAAAACTCCACCACCAATCGAAGCGATACCAACAGCACCGGCCCCAATTGCTCTCAGGTATGTTTTCCATGACATTTCTCGATCCTTAATGTCAATGACGTGATTGAACCCTACGAGATCGAAACTATGAAGTTCCGTAGAAATGTTCTCGGTGTTTGGAATCTTTCGAATATCCATTTCGATCAAGTCAAGATAAACGTCATATTTTTTCATCTTGGGAGCATAAACAGCTTGGCGGTTTTTCAGAAACTTGCGAACACATGCACCCTCGTCTTTGTCTTCAAGTGCATTAGTTTTCTCCTCGATGAGTTTTGTATTTTCCGTCACTCGAGCACCAGATATGACGTGGGCAGCCATCAAATCGCCAAGCATATCTCGATAGGGTTTCAATGGTAGCAAATTTATGGCTTTCAAACAATTGGGATTTTTGTCAGCCTTTAGCCTTAGCCATTGACTTTTGACTATTTCAGCCACAAAAGTTCTCCCAATCATACGCATGACAGGTTTCTCATAAGCTGGACATTCTGGATAACTGAATTTTTGGAAGTTGGGCAATAATTTTCCATTTGAGTCAATGATTTTCTGATCAACTAGCGCATTCCAAACGCCATCCTGCTCGCCACTAGAATTTATGTTGATTCGCTCCAAATCATGCTTCCCCAACGGGTCAGAAAATTTCAAACTGACCCTTTCAAGTTTGTCGAGGTCAAGTTTGTCGAGGTTAAGCTGTGCAATTTGATTGGATTCAAATTTCTCCTTGCGGCGTCGATACTCTTCTTCGCCGAGTTGTTTTTTAACGTACTCTTTGCTGAACATGATTTTCTTCTGCTTCAATAAGTCACTCATGCTGTCGTAAATTGGGTTGTACAGCACGTTTAGACAGTTGTGCTCATCGAAAGAATCCAATCCAAACTTAAAGTCTTCAATGTTGATCCGTCTATCTCGATCGAGTTTTTGGCTGTTCGGTTTACTTGGTTCGACATTGCATTCGGATTCCAACATGATGACGCATTTCATCTTAGAGCACAATCCACCTTTCACCGCTTCTAGTGCACCTGCTTTCTTCAACTTCTCCCAAAACGCCTTTCTCGTGCACGGAATCAAATTTTTTTTTTTGAGTTTTGTCTCGATCTGCTCCTCAATTAAGTTCTCCCCAAAGACGGACTCTAAATTTTCTAACAAATTCTTGATTCCGTATTCGTCGGCTACTTCCTGAATGATGGCGTTCCGATTAGGGACTGTATGAATGTCGTTGAGCTGACAGGTGATGAACTCTTCTTTGACCAGCGATTGAAAGAGTTTGTCCGCTTTTTCGGGATGAATTTTGTGGCGTTTAGGTTCATCATTTGGTTTCCTTTTTTTCTGAAAACGCGGGATATGGGAAGCAATTTTTTTCTGTATGAATGTTTCAGCTTCTTTCATTTTCATTTTGACGACTCCAAGTTTTTCGGGGGGATCTCGCCCAGCTTCCTTGAGATTAGAGGCTGAGCAATAATGACTGCCAAGTAAAGCCCGGACGGAACCGATGAAATATTCGAGGATCTTCACCATATTGTTTTTTTGCTGTTTATAGGCGTCGACGACGCAGAACGACGGGGTTTGCTCAGGCGCTGCATGGGCGACTTTGCGATAAAAGGACAAGTGCATGTTTATGTGATTGTTCAAAATAGTTTCACACGTTTGCAAAATTTGAATGAATTTGTTTTTGTTATCCTCAAAATCCTCTTCAAACAAAATGAAAGCAAGGTAGTAATGAGCAGCTGGATACAAAGAACCATCCTTTGAAGCGATGACTCGATTCAGAATTTCAACTGCCGTCGACTGAGACTGAGATGACTTTTGTACAGCCAGATGTTTGGCCATGGCAAGAGAACGAATTGGAGTCATCCAATTGGTGTCGGTCCTTTTGAATTCTGGCAATCCAAGTCCAGCAGGAAATTTACCGAGAAAATCAACAAAATAGAAACAGGTCATACTTATAGGGTCCCCACTTTGGTCAAGCCACAAAGCCCATTTGTCCAGCACACTGTCGGAAAGTGTTTTTATTTCCTGATCTTCACGTTTTTGGCTTTTCAGTTCTCGTTTCAGTTCAGTGTAATAATCCAACAATTCCTCAAAAAAACTTCGATCCATTTCCATGCTATCAAATTCGTCTTCTAAACAGGATATCCGTAGTCTTTCTTTCCAATGACGCTCTTCTTTCATGCTGAACCATTTTTCGGAACCCCATTTTTTTCCTGAAGACGACTCTTCGTACAAGAGGAAGACTCCGCTTCCAGGTGCTCCATTCCTAGCTGAACGCCCCATCGCTTGTTCTTCAATCCGTTCGTTTTTTGGCAAAAAAGTCAGACAGATGTGTAGACCTCCGTTCTCTTTCAATTGCTCGCTTATTTTTATATCTGTACCTCTACCCGCCAAGTTAGTGGCGATGATCACGTGACCGACTTCAAGGGATTTGCCTTCGAAAGCAAACTTCTCATAATCACGTGTGTAGCAATGGATGTGGTTGTCATTGAGCTCCGACTTCACAGCGTTTTTTAGATAACTGTGGACAATGTTCACATTTTGGATTGATTGACAAAAGATGACGATGGAACGAGCTTTATTTTTATGGCCAGGAGGAATAATCTGTCGTGCTTCTTTGACGATGGCATGGAGCCAGTGGGCCTTTGATTTAAAGACTTGCGTCGGTTTCAGGTGGAAACGTTTCTTGAAAGCTGTGGGAATAACAAACTGACAGCTTTCGTATTTGTTTTGCATAAACAATTGTTCTGTTTTGGATCCCAGGGTACCTGAAACTCCTGCCACCTTTACGTAAGTCTGGATATATATCGAGTTCACAACGAAACTGGCTTTTAGACTTTGTGACGTCAACTTGCAGCCTTCTTTTAGCTGAATAAACTGATGCAGTGCTCCATCCCATTGCGACGAGATCTGATCGATCCCCGTGTCCTTGTCGATGATAATCACTTGAGGATTGAGATCTGGGCTGGTGTCTGTTCGGTCTTGATCGACGACATAGTCCTCATCACGTTGCAGTTCCAATGCTTTCATGGCATTATTTATCCAAGTGTCAATATGAAGTTCGACAAATGACATCAAATGCGTAGGTATTTGAATATTCCGTTCACGTTTAGCCACGCTACGAAGATAAAACCGAATCTTGGGATCCATTTGTGGCTTAAATTTGATGTTTTCAATATTGCCTTCTATCAGCAAATGTCCCTGTGAGTTGATGACTTTTGTCTCAATTAAGTGATCCCATAGTGCATTCTTTTCCGATGGCTTGTCTTTCAGGAAATCAGAAATGGACTCCAAATCGTCTTTACTTATAACACCATACAGGTCGTGGAGAACAGCAGATTTAACTAATTCTTGTACTGCTAGCTTATCCGAATCGATTGAAGAGCTGCGTATTTTCTCCCAAATGAAAACGTACAGAGATTCCAGCATCTCCATGCCAGGGATGTCGTGCGATAGGTAGAGCACATTGTTGCCGCGATCGAGCAACATGCAATCGACTTCATCAATAACAATGAGGTCCATTGTGCGGTCACCGCGTATGTTATGGCCGTAAAACGTATCCAGTAAATAATCTCGCTGGAAATTCGCCAATTGTCCATAAACGACTGCTGCATTGTAGGCTAGGGCTCGTTCGTCCACCCATTGACTGCAATTGTTTGCTACGCTTACATTAAAATATTCATAAAGGTCCCGCAGCCCACCATCAGCCACCGACGTTGCAGAATCACGGTGAGCCAGCACGTCATTGCTTGTAATAACGTCAATTTTCTTGTTCTTTTTTTCTTTGTTTCGACAAAGGGCAAACGCAATTGCGACACCAGTGACAATCAGTGATTTGCCTTCCCCAGTTGACACTTGCGTTAACGTGATTTTTTTTTCTGATTTCAGCAGCAATGCCATGATCGTCACTCTCTGGGTGTCACGTAGTTGAAATATTTGTTTGTCTCCTTTCTTCGTGCACGTCTTCTGTACGGCGTAATCGTAGACGTAGACAAAATCAACAACTGATTCATCGTTCAGTTCTAAACCATTTTTCTGCCATTGCTTGATCAGTTTCTTAATTCTTTCCTCAGATAGCTTGTATTCTTGTTCGTCAGATTTCTTCATTTGGTCTGACATTGATTTAGAGTCTTTCACGTTTTTTTCCACTGCAGCCAAGCTCGTGTGATATGATTTGTTTATGTCTGACTCATTATCCTGAGGCACATCTATTTTCATCTTCTCGATGATATCGTCAATGTTTCTTTCGTCATATTCTTGACTAGGAGTCGCTTTCGAATGCAGGGCGTCTTGCAAAAGAATAACAGCAGTCTTCAATTCCTTAACTTCTTTTAATAACTTGTCACAATGATCTTCATCATTTTGGGATTCGAGTTCCAGTAACAAGTAAACGGCCTCTTTTTTTAGTTTTTTATTCTCTTTTTCAGTATTCAAATCGCTGATGGACAGCAGATTGATTCTTCTTTCCCACCTTTTACTTTTTAAATGGTAAAACCAATCGCTGAGAGGCAGCAGTTGGAGCTCCGGCAATTGCTGACTTGTAATTCCGTCACCTTGTTTGAGATCCTTTGCTATCAATTCCAGGAGTCGCAATAAATTCTGGGGTTGTAGTGCGGAACAGCTGTCGGATGTGGCAATCAATTTGCGTAATAGAGGCACCAGAGACGGCATTCCATTGACTATATCCTTCACACAATCTTTTATAGAGCGGATAGTACGAACATCAGAATCATCCTCCGTAAACCGATCGCAAATTTCAAGCATTAAAAAATCGCGTATCCAGTCGACGGGTAGTCCAGCTTTGACGATATTCAAGTAGAAGATGGGACTTAGATTTCGACTATTGTGTTCTTCTATCCATTCAGCCAACCAGCAAAGATCAATAGAATATAGGTTTACAAATAATTTCACATCGGAATCGTCTGGATTTTCGTCATTTCGCCGGCAATGTTTGAGAAGCAACCGAAACAACTTATCCGGTGTATCACCGTTTGCAGGGTTGAGCCTCTTCATTGAAGCGATGACCTGTTGGTTAGCGCCGTGTTTTTCAAGAGAGTCCAAAAATTCGCAGAAGTATTTACTTTGGATGGGCGGACATTCAAACAGATCATCGTCATATATCATGCAGAAATCTTTCATTATTATGTTTGGTTCGACTCTTTGAAATTCTCCATTTTCTTTGTGAAGAACGTAGTGAACGGGAACACAGTCTTCAGGCAACACAGATTTTAAGGATTGCTTGTACTTGAACGATGATGATTGATCGGTGTAAACATGGATGGTCTTCAAACCATCGATGATTGCTAGCATTTCCAATTCGGCTGATTCCACTGGGTTTGATGGCTTCTCAACAAATTTAGCGTATTCCTCATATAAGTCCTCAAATTCTGTTGCACTCTGCCAGTTGAATTCACTTTTCTCGCTGTTCGTCCGTCGGAACTTGAAATATGCAACTTTCACATCATTGGCGACGGGACAATCTAGTACATCACTCTTTCGTACACGTAGTACAAACTGCTTGATGAAACCCGAAACTTTAGCCCTATTTTTCTTTTCGCGGATGAATGTAGCGAGAGAAGTGCGAAGCCACGCTATAATCACGTCGTCGCAAATATACATCCCATTAGAATTCATCTGACCGTAAATGCTGTGTATAGCGCTATTGACGCCGCTCATTGTTGCCAGCATATCAAGGCACCTGACGTCGACCGGTGGTTTTTTCCGGAAATCGACCGGACGACGTCCAACTGATCGTCGACCGCTTAAAGAATGCGAGGTGTCTGAAACGCTAATCATATCCGATTTCAGATTCCAGTTTGTTTTTGCGGACTTAACGAATCTCACTGATCCAACGTTGTCGAGGCCCCGACTGCACTGCGACATCAACTGATGAAGCTGAGTTTCCTTGTCTCTCATTTGGCTGACTAATAAGTCGACATTGTCAGCAAATTTTTCTTTCTCCCAGTTGCTGAATAATCTTTCTTGGAGGCATTTTAACATCTGCTTCCGCTCGTCCACTTGAAAAACGTGCTGCGCAAGACTTTGGCGAACGATGACCTTCTTTTTTGTGGCATTTACTACTGTCGAATGCAGTGGCTGGACTTGGCCGTATGCGGGTAAACGACGGTAAACAATCGACGCATATTGCTCTTTGCTTAGTTTTGTGTAGTAATTCTCAGGATCGTTTTGCTGCCTTGTAGGTTTCGTAGGGTTGCGTTCCATCCGAAGGCTAACATTATTTTCGAAGCCGATGTAATGACCTGTTAGATTCTGGTTTGCTGATGACTTGGTAGTGTTGAGGCTGTGGATGAACGCAACGTCACCTACAGGTGTTCCCATTTCGCCATCATAGCCCATTGCCTCGTAGACACCCATTCGCACAGCCCTTGGTCGACGATCGTCCTTACCGACGACTGGAACCCTCGATTCTATTGCAAACGAGTCTTTTCCTGCGATGAATTCAAAAATGATGGTGCCTCCGTATCCACCTTGTCCGATGTTGCTTCCTGGTGATTAACATTTTTTGTGAGCAACCGATAACAACGTTTGATTTATAAGACAATATATGTTGTATACCTTGGCAGAAGATGAGTGTGTGTCGTTTTGTCTTTGACTGATAGAACGACAAACTGATCTTACTGCCATCTTTCGCAGTGCCTTCGATGAAAAAAGTACCTCGGTAGTCTGGTCGGATATCTTTGCCATATGTTCGATTTTCAACTGGCAACAGGTCCATTAGGTTCGTTAGAACCGTTTTTACTGTATCTTCTGGAGCTATGTCAGTTGTTTGTTCTCCATTATCGAATGTTGACATGGAAGGGAAAAATTTTTTGAAACATTCTTTGGACCACTTGCGAGGCCTTCCGTCTGATTTGCTTTCCCCGTTACTTCCGTTCTGTCCGTCACCTCCTTTGCCTCCATCTGATATAATCTTCCATCGTTCGGCGTCGATTATCTCGTTACAAATTATGTTAACGTTACCGCCACTCTTACCCGGTTGACCAGGTTCACCTGTGTAAAATCAAAATTAGCGAATATGGAAATAATTTCAAATCCTGTCGCTATTTGAAATATTACCGTTTACGCCAGAGACATCCCAACAGACGGAGAAGTTGTTCGCAACATCACTGGTCGCATTCCTCATGGTAGTTTCTTCTGCATTTTGAATTAAAAGCAATCAAATAAGAGTGAGAATAAACAACAACAACAAATATCTAGTATACCTTTTGCTTGGGCGTTATTTTGCTGGCATTTCCGGCAAACTTCGTAATCCACAACGATCTTATCCGTAACGATTCCCACGTTCGTTCCGTGCCAGGTTTCGTTCTCTAGGTGGCAATCGACGTGAACGGATGATAGCCCAACAATCTGGATTTCTTGCAGCTCTGGATATTTTTCTTTTAATCGCTTCATTTCTTCGATCATTTTGCTGACAAACACAAAGGCGCCTTTAATGAATATTATTTTTCTTCCATACTCATCCTTGACTTCGATCGTAGTTTTAGGTAATAAGAATGTCTTGCACGTCTCTTTGACCAGAACTTGCAATTTCGGTGCCCATGCCTTTTCCGTTTTCAATCGATCTAACCGTTCAAGGGATTCGTTTTCAGTTGCATCCCTGCAACTTGCAAAGATTTCCAACATTTTATGGATTAATTCTTGTCCGTTTTCGTTATTGAGGTCTGTGAAATCATTTTCCACCAAATTTGTCTCCAAAATGATTTGATTTCTTACGTCTTCACCAGCGACCTCCAAGAGTGCATTTAGTGCAAGAATAACTTCACAGTTTTTTTTGCTGTCAATTTGATCTTTCGCTATGTCATCTAGACATCTGGAAAAGACTTTGCCAATGCAAAATGCCTTAAACTGCTGGAAATAGCTGCCGACAAGGGCCGCGAAACGAGGTGTGTTTTTGAAAAGATCTATCTGATCGATTATTAATGTTATATATTGACGATCTTCGCCAGATAGATCTTTTAGTTGGCATGTCCCTTCCTTTAGTTTGAGTCCAATCCCTTCAAATGAATTGATGGAATTCAATTCTTTCAATATCTTGGGCATTTTCACGCTGAAATCAATCGTTTGATCATTTAGATAATTGACAGCGTTTTGTAAACTCTTTCTCAGCCACATTTCTAATACGACTTTAACGTATTGTCTTTCGACTAAAGTCGTTTCCAAACAGGAAAGTTGTCGCTTCACAACCGACTCGATGTGTTTGACGGCATTTTCGTGAAATTTTGAACCGACGTCCAGTTGGATCCAATTTCTTATTTGCTCAGTGACTTCATCATTGTTGTTAAGCGACTTGGGTGTTGGGACGTTAAAACTCATAGTGGCATTTTCCTCGTCCAGCATCGTAGGAAACTGCATGTTTCTAACATCAACAAGAAACTGAATGTAAACAACAAGTACAAACAAACTCGTAGCCTTTGGCAAATGAACTATGAGCTGTCGTTAAACTCTCTGGACGCTATCTGGTGTGTGCAGCCGTACAGTACATGAACTGAACCCCAAGTAAATATATCTCATCATCCACTTTTGCCTCCAACACTATCAAAACATTTTTATGAAAAAAAATTGAGACGAGCATTTTACTCGAAATATAAAAATTTCAAATTATTAAGATGCCTTTTTCGCCAGTCGTAATGACGCGTAGGTACTTTCTTAGCAATGGCTTGTTCGCTTTTTTTTACATAGAAATTATAAAGAATAGCAAAACTGATAAAGTTGACTGCAAAGAATTGAAAAGGAAACGAAAAAAAAGGATTGGTAAAAAAAAAAAAAAAAATGTTTGGTAAAATGGGTTATGGTCCAACATCCGATGATAACAGTTGCATGTACGGACTCGTGAGTCGTGACGTGGTTCTAACAGCCAACTATATAGTCCAAATGAACAACTAACGTTGAAGTAAAATAAACTGTTGCTTACCAAGTACGTGATTTTCTGTATTGGTATGATGGTATCAAGGAGCACTGAGGTTTTAGATTTTAAACCTAAGCATGTGCTGCAACCAGCATGTTGGTTTCGCAATCTCTTGATGGGATGTTCTACAGAAGCTTCTGCTCCGGACCACTCTTGGGACGTCAATGGCAGTCTAGTGTTTTATGACCTTGAGCAGAGTTTGTCTTGAAGCTAAAGTGTAGGAATGTCAAACAATTTGAAGACGGCTGGATTCTCCAAAAATGGACGTGTCCTCTGTGACTTTCTCTCCACACCGTCTAGTGCTTCGTATGGTGTGAATGTGTGATTGATAACTTTGGGCCCGTCTAGAGCCGGGAGTTAGATGGCGCTAGCATATGCTTATTGCGATTGGACCTTCGTGATTTAAACCTGCCCACCGATCCGCTCACCGTAGCTGCCGGTCGACTCACCATTCTGCATGTCAGCCAGTATCTATCCGCCAGCCGCCCGTATTATAGCCACATATGCACATATCTTTCACCCATTTTATTTGCATTTTGGTACATTCGCTAAATAGTAGCGTTCCGCACTTTAGCGTGAAGTATAGGAGGGTAGGTCAGAAAAAAAAAGGGTTAAGCCTAGCTGTTGGCGGTTTGAATGCTTTTAAACTAGTCAGTAGGGTGGGAGCTGGGAGGTAGAGATTTCTTTATTTCTTTATCAGGGAGTTATCTAAGCAGTGCAATAAATGGCCACGGACACGAAAAAGCATTTTGTTGTATAGGACCTACAGCAATCATCTGAGTCGGGAATAACAAATATAATGGTGAAAAGAATTTCACCCATAGGCGAGCTCTATTTATTGCTTGCACCTTTTGGAAAACAAAACAAAACAACAACAATAATTTTGCGTTCAGCGATAGCCTTAGACGCAATAAAGGAAAGATTTAAAAACGGTAAAAAGAATATACGTGTCTGCATAAATAAGCCAACAAGGACGGAGCCGCAAGATGCATAAAATGTAAATAGTTACTGTCAAGTGGTTTCTTAGATTTTTTCTTAGATTTTGCTTGTGAAGCCCACAGGCCGATTTTTAATACTCGCGGCATCCCCCCTCTCCCTCCTTCATTTTAACACAAATATCAAACGTTTTTCGTTGGTTTTTCCTCCCGTCGCAGTAGGGAAATGTGCCCTACGTGGCCGTAGGGCATGGCGAACTGTCCAGACGACTATCCATTATTCGACACTGTCTGTCAGGGTTCTGCACTTCTGCACGCTGTCCAGTGTCTACCTTACGTCACCAAGAAAATAAAATAGTTGCACCTCCAGCTACTGAAGCATATTTCTTGATGCAACGAAATTTCTTTTGAATAAGAATGAAAAAATTTGCATTTCTCCATCAGGTAGAAGATAATTAGCAAGATTATTGAATCTGCATCACCACTGGGATTAAAAGCAGCAGTGGAATTTTGTCATATTAACTTCAAGTGGAATTTAATGATATAAAACTACTAGGTGTTAACATCTAAGGTAACTGAAAAATATTGGATATTTATTCCTGCTTGGATTCCAAGAGGGTCATGGGGGTTTATTGTGGTGATTTCGGTCTAAAAGTAATTATCTGTGGGTTTCGTGCAAACTTTTACGTTTTTCTTGTTTGGGGTGGAAGGGCTCAGTAGAAATTGTTGATACGAATCGAATTACTTTATACTAAAATCATCTAGATCCGTTCAGCGGATGTCGAGCGCGGGTGATCAAACCGCTTTCGACGTTTTTAGCGGTTTGGATTCAGGGGAGGGGTCGATTTTTGGGGGGTTGGCTTAATGATGGCTTTTTAAAATGTCATCTGCTTTCATTCAAAACGTAATGTATTTGGAGGCTGGTCGCTCACGACTAGTCGAACCATGGTATATTATCTTAGAGGTAGGCGAGAGATGCCTAAATGGAATCAGGAATGTAGATAGCGCTGCGATCAGCGGCAATCGAGATTGTTCGGTAGGTATAGGGAAAAATCATGTTTTAGGGAGTATTATTAATTTTAGAATTAAGATAGGGAAATGAAAAATTTAATTTATATAGATTGAAACTAATCTTAATCTTCATAATCGTCAATCGACAATTTATTGATGAATTTTGGCGGACCGCTTATTTCGCCAGCGGTGTTTTCCATTTTTATGGGGGGGTTTAAAAGGATAGGTATAGATGCATTTTTTCCCCGTAAAGGCGCAAAATTTATTGCTGATTAGTACTAGTCTGTCCAGCTGAAAGTTTTTCAGGCCACGAAGGTGGGATTTTTAGATTTTTCTTTGTGGCAACATTATAAGCCAGCTTTCTAACATCATTTGGGGACAATCCAAAATAAATATCTGCTGAACGATGAAGGTAATCAGCTAGCAGAGCCTCATCTTCCTTGTTGAAAACCTGCATGATAAATGTTTACACACATAAGCTCATATTAACATAAACTATAACAAAACAGTTACCTGGCGCGCAGATGTTAGAGAAACACTATTAGGCCTGTTTTGTTCTTCTAAACCTGACTTCTTCTTGTTTTCAACATATCTTGTAAGACTTCTTCTTGGAATGTTAAAAAGAATAGCCACACTATAAACTGATTTTCTCTCGTCCAACACCTTTGCAACTGCTCTGTCAATTACATCAGAAGACTCTGTCAGTTTTTCTAACGTAGTTTCTCATTTTTCTGCAAAAATACAAGAAGAAAATTTGAATAGGCTCACTCTGACAGACGAACTCATGTTGGCCGACTTGCCCCATGGAAAAATGGCCAACCTTCCCCATGAGTCATTTTCATCGAATTATTAAAATAGAATCTAATGAAATTTTACTACAGAAAAAAAAAATAAACGGAAAAATAGCTTGAGGAATAAGCTATCTACGAAACATCACTACACAAATATGTTATTCATACCTTAGAAGAAAAAAGAAAAATAGTCCATGAAAAAAAAGTTGGTCGCCAAAACTGAAACACGATTTTGACGATTAAAACTTTACGAATGAAGTGCGGACGAAAATTTTTTCGGTGGGGGCAAGCTATGAACAAAAATACACATTTTGGCTATTCTGAAAAAAGTGAAATTTCAAATGGATACAAATAAGAGCCAAACGAGCATCTTACCCCGTATACCAAATAACCCCGGTCTCCCTTACAAGATCTTAAGGAAACAAAGCTAGCATCGTCGGAGGTCTTTATCAACGTCCTGTTCTAACACCCTTGATATTCCGTATCAGTATAACAGATACAATCAAGTAAACAATATGATGAACCAGACCGTCCATACCAACGGCATAAATACCCCGGACGGTCTGTACAAGAATAAACATTACGGAAAAATATACCCTACTAATAGCTTACTCCGTTTATGTTTTACGAAGAGCACCAACAGCAGAACACCTTTGTTCACTCATCAAAAATAGACTGGTTCTACCCTTCATGTTCATGTTGTATATAGATATCGAGCAACCGATTTCTACATCTCTATCACTTCGACACCCAACTGAGTAGGCCTAGAGGAATATATCGTCTTGCTATCAACTTGAGAAATGAATGTGAGAAATTAAAATTATGTCAATACTAGGACAGAAAATAAAATATTATCAACGGTATTGTTGCGGACAATCGGATTTAACACGGAAAATCGGAACTGGCAAATCGCCTGTCTCGCTACTGCCTAATTTTTATTATATAATAACGACGTAAGACATGATAAAGTTTTATTAATTTTTCCTTGTTTTTTGCTGGTGGAAAATCCCGTCTCGCCTTAGAAAATAAACAGAACAATGGGATAGACCCTAACCAGAATTAATAACAATTGCAACTTGATAAAAGCCTACCAGGTTCCGGATGGTGACGCATGAGTGATTGCAACATCCATCGGCGCTTCTTGTGGTCCACCAAGACCTCCATGGTGAGTGTCCGCAATTTTTTTTTTTTTTTCTTTTCATATTGTTTCCACGCATCACTGCGGTTAGCCAAGAACAAAAAATGAACAAAAGAAATGTGCAATGAACTCATGGAACGATTCTCAAGAAGACTCTGAGAAACAGTTTTGCGCTACCCTTTAAATAGGAGCGCAATGTCGTACGTTCGGCGTCACAAAGTGTAGTTGCTGCCTCCGTCTAACACCTATATCTAATTCCAAGGTAAGCTTATCATCTACAATAAAGTTTCATTATATTTCATAGGTGTAGCTACACATTTTCTGATTTTGTGTACTAAATTAAATTGCTGGATTCCCGATCTATATAGATCTTTCTTCCCATATTTTCTATCATCATGAGAGGAATCGCCATCATCTTATCTGCCTCAATCCTGGCAGTGTTCAGCTCTTCACCAGATCTTCCACAGACCTTCCAAAACTTAAATTCAAGTCCAGCAATGAGGGCCAAAGCGTTTTTTTACATGCCTCATGCTTTGCCAGAAACTCAATTCTACCATGGATTACCATTGACAAACTATTACCCTTTTCCCTATCCATACGTTCACATTGAACCGAAGTTAATACTGAATGAACCCGACGCTAGGATTGATGTCACCAATTCTGGACCTACCGTTCCATCCCACTTGATAGATCAGAACATCAGCGATGAAGAAGCAATGAAGCAATTAGAAGTTTTGAAAAAAATTTACACTCAAAACAGCGAGAATGGAATTGTTCTACCCAGCATAGTGCCGGCATCTCGCGGCTTCGTTGCGCTTAAAGCCAGTGCTTTAATCAATTTTTTGAATAGCTTTTCATTGGCTACGTCGACCAAAACGAAAACGAAACTTTTTGTCTATCCAACACTCGGTTGAAATGTTTTTCTTGTAACCGAATTCATTCTCTACTTTTCAAGCTAGTTTTAGCAACAGCTTGCCTTTGTCAACATACTCGGATTCCACTTACTATTTATTTATTTTTAACTTTGATTACAACAAGCGCGCTGCTAACCTTGCTCGCATGTTAAATTCAATTCAGATAACATTATGTAGTCTATTACCTTTTCATCTGCGTATAGTGAGTTTGACTTTAACAAAACCAATGAACGGATGGCCGCATTTCTCTTCTGAATAAAATTTGACAGTTACAGAATTGAATGATCTTACAAAACCTACAGAACCAAAACCTTGAACTATAAGCTACAATCAACTCTAAATACAAAATATTACCCGCAATATCGTAGGGTCTAATACTAATAAAATTCATCACGTCTGTTTTGCTGACAAAGTCTCACAGACAGGCAACTTATCAGCAGTGATGCGAACGTCATTTAGTGACTTACGTCAAATTTTGACGTCCAATTTTGGCCGCTAACTTTTGTTATCGGCTGATATAATACCAGCCGATAACAAAACGTACAATTATGATCCGAGTTTACGGTTTTTGCTTGTAGGGTACGGGTGAGACTTTTGGCACAAAAAACTTGCCATAATTATGTATTGCGAACCAATAAAAAGAAATGGATTAATGGTTTTAAATGATGGATTGATACTGTGTGCACGACGAAAATAGAATGTTAATAGTTAGTATCCAAGCTAAATCCATCACATCGTCATATCGATAAAAAGCACTATAGTCACGAATGACATTTCACATTTTTTGAAAGTGCTAAACACGGGATAGACAAAAAAGGGACCTTAGACTTACACTGCTAATCTTTTTGATCATTTGTTTCTAAGATCTCTATTTTAAGTAGAAAGAAATGGAATTTTTTATTCTGTTCTAGACACGTACGCCATCTACTGGTCCGACTATACCATTTAACTATCGATCTATACCACATCGATTAACCGCTGGATCGATGCATGGATAAATTTTAGTTTAGTTTTACCGCCATTTAACAAAGCAAGTACACGCCGAAAGAGAACTGTTACCGTACTTCTGCTTGACAGGTTCCGGCCGTTCATCATTAGCAACAAGTTCAATTGACTCATGATGGCAGATAAGGATGGAGGTATCTCTGGTTTCATTCTCAGTTATCCAGCATTCAGTGAATTTGAAATCATTGGTTTTTAGAGCCGTTTGATGAAGCAGTGGAGGAACGCGTCATCAACGAGGAATACAAAATCTGGAAGAAGAATACCCCTTTTCTGTATGATTTGGTTATGACACATGCGCTCGAATGGCCATCACTTACAGCCCAGTGGCTTCCTGATGTTACAAGGTCTGTTACCATTGATGACAATCTTGGCATACATTTTTAACCTTCTAGGATTTCCTTTGACGCCAGGCCTGAAGGCAAAGACTACTCAGTTCATCGACTTATCCTTGGTACCCATACCAGTGACGAACAGAATCACTTGTTGATTGCCTCTGTCCAGCTTCCTAATGAGGATGCTCAGTTTGATGCCTCTCATTATGATAATGATAAAGGAGGTAAACACTTGATGTGGTAGCCCTGTTACGCATTTATAAATTATTTTTTTCCATCAGAGTTTGGAGGTTTTGGATCTGTGAGTGGTAAGATTGAAATTGAGATCAAGATCAATCATGAAGGAGAAGTCAACAGGGCTCGCTACATGCCCCAAAATCCCTGTGTGATTGCCACTAAAACACCCTCGTCAGATGTCTTGGTTTTTGACTACACAAAACATCCATCTCGTCCCTGATCCTAGTGGGGAATGCCACCCAGACCTCCGGTAAGTTCTGCTTAACAATGCAACAATCTCCACATAACCAAAGATTTGTAAAAATGGTAACTAACGATGATCATTCTAAAGTTTGAGAGGGCACCAGAAAGAGGGTTATGGCCTGTCATGGAATCCAAACCTCAATGGTCATCTGCTCTCTGCATCTGATGACCACACCATTTGCTTGTGGGATATCAATGCATCACCCAGAGAGAATCGTGTCTTGGATGCCAAAACTGTATTTACTGGCCACACAGCAGTTGTAGAGGATGTTGCCTGGCATTTACTTCACGAGTCATTGTTCGGTTCCGTTGCTGACGATCAGAAGCTGATGATTTGGGATACTCGCAGTAATAACACTAGCCGACCCTCCCACACAGTAGATGCACATACGGCTGAAGTGAACTGTCTGTCATTTAATCCTTACTCTGAATTCATCTTAGCAACTGGTTCTGCAGACAAGGTACTCCAATTGGTTTCCTAAATTTTTTCACCTTTATCTCAGTTAATCTTTCTTGTCCTTATAGACTGTGGCTCTCTGGGATTTGAGAAATCTAAAACTCAAGCTGCATTCGTTTGAGTCGCATAAGGATGAAATATTTCAAGTACAATGGTCGCCGCATAACGAGACTATTTTGGCATCGTCCGGCACCGATCGGCGTTTGCATGTGTGGGACTTGTCCAAAATCGGAGAAGAACAATCGACCGAAGATGCTGAAGATGGCCCTCCAGAATTATTGGTAAGTTCAAGTACCGATATGATTGTTTACAGTTTATAGAGATTAATTCGGCTGAATTGTTTGTAGTTTATCCACGGTGGTCATACTGCCAAGATCTCAGATTTTTCATGGAATCCGAATGAGCCCTGGGTCATCTGCTCCGTTTCAGAAGATAATATCATGCAGGTTTGGCAAATGGCAGAAAATATTTACAACGATGAGGAGCCCGAGACGCCAGCTTCGGAACTGGAAACTCCCACTAACTAATGCATTTCCAGTGTATCATCACCTACCCTGTTTCTCATCGTTTGATTCCTTTATACTGTCCCACGTACACGCTCATCTTTTTTAGACATTAAATTCTTTGAATTTGGCCCTTGTGCCGCTTGGAGGCGAAGATGCCAGCTCTTGTATTCAATAAATAGCTTTTCACGAGGCTACTGTATTACTCTGTTTACTAAATTAATAAGAAGCAGCATTTAGAGTTTATCAATCCTCAATCGTTCGGATTGGCAACAAATCAAAAAAAAAATAGTCGATATTTCAAAGGAGGAAAACATGCGGCCTCCTAGTTTAAAATCCTGCGTTCCAAAACAAAATTTTATGTACTGTATAGATATACATATTTTAAGAGTCTAATCCGATAGTTTAAAACTGTGGATTTTATTAATACAGACTTTCCAACTACGTTAACAATAGAATGCTGTCAAAGTGGAATTAGTAGGACATTTGAAAACGGTGCCAAAACGCGCCATTAGTGTCAACAACCCTAGACTGTTATAGCCGGTTGAGCTGCACGGAAGAGTTTTTGACCCTCGCCTTGGAATGCCTGTGAAAGACAATCATGACCCCTAGGACGTATTCCCGTGATGGACGGTTGCCAAAACTTCCTACTAAACTGGCTTCTTCGTGATTTTTCGGTTTTGCTGCATCATCACACAACAAACATTTTCCCGATAGGTCTACATGATAGATTTTAGAAAATTCTTGTATACAACATCCTCGTGCGCAGTTTATTTTTTAATAGCCTTTCGGTAATAAATAACGCACGTTTCGGACGTGGTAACCCATGTTTTGGTCGAATTCTAACATCCTAGACAACTTCACCGCATTCTGTCATATTGAGATCAAACTGGATGGTACCGATTAATTAATTTGCTGATTGTTTCCAAATGAGACACAAAACATCCTTGACGCGTGGAAATGCAATTGATCCCTCATTATAGATTGGATCTCTCGATTAACAAGCATAATATTTGTGTTTATGATTTCACAATAAATTAAATTTGGTTATTTTCCCCGAGGGCTATTATACTTCTAAGGAAATTGTATGGTAGTTGTTCTCCTAGCTTCGCTTTATCCCAAGTGCATCTTTTTTATTAAACCCTTTCACCTAATTGATCCAAGCTGAAATATGCGGGGTTAGCCGTTCGGTGTGAGCATAGTATGGAAAGTACGAATTCCACAAATACTTATTGCCAATTATATGCTTGTCATGCGGCCTACGTGAAGTGTTGACACCGAGCTTCTGTTCGCAAATCTGAACGATGACTAATTAATTTCCCCCAGTTTTTTTTTCGTATTCTTATAAAAATTCTATTTTTAAGTTCAGCACGTCTGGGGGCTAGTGGCCGGTTGAGAAACGGAGACTATAAACGATGGCCGAGCTTGCGCACTCGGTTTCACGCGTATTTTCTGCTCCCATGGGCTCCTGGACTGAGTTCGATGTCGAACGAGAGACGAGCAGTCGATAAGGACAGCTCTGCATGTAGTCGATCGAATCGGTTCAGTCCTCATAGACTGGTTATAACTAACTCTCTCTTCTAGTTCTCTTTCAAATGGTACGCATGATCACGCAGGAAGACCAAGAAACATATGGGATTATCAGCATCAAAGAAGAGGACATCTGCTCTGACCAAGGTACAGCTAACCCTTTTCTTTCAACCACATCTCCATATACTTTAGCTTTTTGCGAATCTGCGTTAACCCACCTTCGTGCATTATTTGTCAAGAATAGGACGCAATTCATTCGATCCTTCTTTGGTTGTCATTATCCTTTGATTTTTCCTGCTATTCGAACTCTAAATTTGCAACTGATTGTAAGAAGCGAATAAAATAGCTTACATACCTTACGTAAAAATGCATGTGTATCATTGTAATAAGTTCCAACCGGCAGCCGGTACTTCTTGAGATCGGAACTAACCCGTATATTTGGGTCCAGTAAGAATGTTTTACCTTGAATTAAGCTGACCTTGGCCTGTTTTTGTGTCAACGATGAGTCCATGCTATTTCCGCTAACGTTGCAACGCAGCCCTTGTAGTGGAGTTGTTATGGTTCGAAGGCTGGATCAGGCAAAGAACCGATCGTTAACTGGAGCCAGCGCGTGACCTGACTTGCGCGCTTCTGTTTTCCTTTACTTCACTTGCATATTGCCATTTGAAGGAACTGTTACTTACGCAGTAGAATACATCTCCCCGCTAAATGTTGTATAGTGGGAAAACGTATCAAACAGTAGCAAAGAATATGAATTAGGAAAACCGATATCGTTTTATCTTCATCCCGTGGTTAACGTGAATTTCCAGAGCGTGAGAAGTAGGCTGGCATTGACGAGGTAGTAGCAGCTATTTTAGGTTCAGACAACTGTTCCGGATAAATCAATGCGCTTCAGCTTCAGCTATATGCAAACGATAAGAATCCAAACTTGGAAAAGAACAACATTTCAGCAGAAAGCATGCGCAATTAAGAATGTTAAACATTTTACTGTAAAAAAAAGAAACAATTTTGCTTTCGTTACAGAGCCTATTTGTTCGCACATGGCATTGTACAGATGAAGCTAGTAAACAGACAGTGAACAATCCTCCGCACTATCGATCCGCCATACCAAAAGATTTATTACGTGACATATTCGTGCTGTGTTATCTTTTTTTTCCTTTTGTCTCTCTTTGTGATGTAAAAATCTTAGTTTCTTTTCCTTTTTTGGGTATTTTTCTTTGTTGGTTAACATACGAAATTACATTGATTAATTTGTAATATCAAACTGCGCAGATTGCACGAGCAAATGGGTGCACGAGTTCCATATTTGTTTACAAATTTACAATATCACTTGTATTGTTATTTTTCAAAAACATTTTATTTTAAAATAACACTGTAATAGTTTCTAGACTGTGTATTTGCCAGTAAACTAACTCTACTTAAGACGATACAACCATGTGCTTATATACCAAGAGATTGAAGGTTAAGAAGGGAGGGGTTTACAATAACTTTTACTTTTATCATTAACTATTATCCGCAGGGAAGGTTGCATTCGTGACGACCTTCTTACTGGGTGGGGCTGCTGTTGCTAGGAGGAGTTGCTGCGGTCTATTACATTCCTTCCCCCCTTCGGCAAGAATAAATTGGTCCTCCAATTTTCTCCTTGTCTTCTACTTCTCTTCGGCATGTGGCGTGGCAATGGTTAGGTGAAAACTTGTTTTTTACCCGTCACCTACTTTCTTTCCTTCACCGTTATTTTTGTTTGTTGGGCTAAAGTATGAGACACAAAATACAAGATATGTTTTCTATACCGTTATTCATTGTCTTTTATGCTAATAAAGTGTTAGTTAATAATTGTTGGTCTACGTTCCTTTTTACTGGAATGCTACTGCAGATTTCAATCGTTTATTTTTTTTTTTGTATGCTTTTCTTCTCTTCTCTTCTTTTAGTTTTTTCTTAATTTGTTGTCGTAATGTTGTCATTTTAGTGTTTTTGTTGTAGTAGTGGTAATAAACTGTTGTTGGTTCTTCAATTTTGTTTTGCTTCAATCTTATTCATTGCCAGAAGCCTTTCTCTCGCGGCTTCTTATACGTTTCCAGTCTTCAAATATGTTTCTCCTATGTTCATCAAACGCGTAATCCCGCGGGGTGTTTCCATTGACATCAGTTATGTCTGGATCTGCTCCGTGTTCCAATAAGATATTTGTTATGAGATCTTGCCTATACATTGTGGCTAGGTGTAGGGTAGTAACCCGTATCACACCATTTTTTATTGGCACCTCCGGTACTTGTTCTAGGGTTAAAGATGCTGCCTCGGGTATTTCTTGCTGAGATGTTTTTTCAGTGTCATCAATAATTTCCATTATTGCATCCTCCGTAATGGTGTGATTTTTCGTGACTGGAGGGTCCTCTATTTTTTCAGTTGTTGTGAGAGGTGTTGTTGAATTGCTTATTGATTCAGTTGTTGTTGTCGCTATAGTTGTCGTTGATGATTGTGTAGTGGACGTGGTTTCAGTTGTAGTTGATGGCAATGTAGGTTCAGTACTTGGAGTTGTAGGCCTAGTGGTTGTAGTCGTTGGCTCAGCAGTTGTAGTTGTAGCTGTGGTAGTTGTAGTTGTAGGCTTATTTGTTGTAGTTGTAGGCTTTGTTGTCGTAGTTGTAGGCGTAGTAGTTGTAGTCGTAGACTTTGTTGTTGTAGTTGTAGGCGTAGTAGTTGTAGTAGTAGGCTTATTTGTTGTAGTTGTAGGCTTGGTTGTGGTAGTCGTAGGCTTAGTTGTGGTAGTCGTAGGCTTAGTTGTGGTGGTCGTAGGCTTAGTTGTGGTAGTCGTAGGCTTAGTTGTGGTGGTCGTAGGCTTAGTTGTGGTGGTCGTAGGCTTAGTAGTTGTTGTAGGCCTAGTTGTCGGTGGTGTGCTTTTAACGGTCGTTTTTATGGCTGTTGTGGCTATTGTTGTTTTAATTGTGGTTGTGCTTAATTTTGTAGTTGGTTTTACTGTCGTTGTGGTGCTTGAAGTAGATGAAATAGATTTTTGTGTGGTGGGCGTGGTTAAGTTTTTGTTGTTTGCTTTACTTTCTCTTTTGAGCAGAGGGGGTATAAGTGGGAGTTGTGTTCCGTCCAATGATTGTTGGGTGTGAAGCGCTATAATGGCTGCTGCTGAAAGCGTCCGTATTTGATGCGGGTTCCGATACTCGAAGCTAAACTGTTGTTTTCTACTTGAGCCGTGGCAATGCCCTAAACTCAGACGTCCTACTTTTAGTGTGAGACATTTTCTGTCTGACGCCAGTGAATGTAGGCCAGTTCTGTCTGTTGCCATGAGCTGTCCTGTGTGTTCGAAAGTGCCCCAAATTGAACTGGTGTTGGCACATTCCTGTAGAATAAGCATTGTTGTGTTTGCCTTGACGCAAGCGTTAGTGTTGAACGGTCTAATGGTGAAATCAGACGTATACTCGAAAGCTTGGCCTTTGGTAGTGGCTCTACTGCAGTTTCCTACGGATACTTGTGATTGCACCAGGGGATCGTTACTTGTGATTAATGTTTTTAGTTCTTCTTGACATTTTGTCCAATCTGTGTCACAATCTTCCATGGTTAGTTGTTGTTCAAGCCCATGATGTGTGACACATTTTCCGTTTGGATATTGTCCGTTCTTCAACAATCCCCAGGCGATCATGTCCCAGATGATGTTTCCGCTGCCGTGATTTGCTTTCAAGATACCGCCAAATATGGGTGAGTTTATTGTGGTTGTAATTGCTCTTCGTTGTTCTAATCGGACTTCTTGAATATCTTGCAATGTTACGTCGGGAAAATTTTCTATAACATCCGGATTGGTATTTATTGTTTGAAAGAACCACTGCTGGTTTTTCCTGGTATCTCCTTCCAAAGCACACTTTTCCAATTTTAAGGTTTCGTCGACCCCTACGGTAAGACACATTTCGGATTCTTGGGAAATTAGGTAGCTGTTTTCTTTTTCTAGAATCCATCTCGTTGATTCCTCTGAACAGGCTGCAGCAAATACGTAATCGTGTGTTGTCTCCGTGATGCAGATATGAGTATTTTGTACTCGTATCGTTTGGTCGACAATGTACTCGAATTTTGATCCTGATGGGATTTTGGATGAATTGTCCTTCCTGTTGGGTGGTGTTAAGTAATCCGAAAGGGCTTTCGATTGGACTATCTGGTTTCTCCTGACGTAGCGTGATCTGTTCCGCTACACAATTTAGTGTTTGGTATTCCTTGATGGCGTACCATTTACCTTCTCCTGTAGGAGTGGCTGTGAAACTGAGTCCCGTCGGTCCGGTTTGCATATTATTGTTGCCACATTTTTTATCATTGACCATCCGCCAACACTCCAAAGGGGTGATTAGTATTGTTTCCTGGGAGTAAACTGTATCGAAGGATCCAATCCAGAACGATCCGGTTATTTTCTTTGTTTTAGTCCACTGTCGACATGTCCATCCTTTCCAAGTGGCTGCTGGTTTTTGTTTGGTTACTAAGGTGTAACTAGTTGGTATCCTTGGTAAATGTTGTGTTTCTGGTTTTTCATTATCACAGTAGTAAGGCAATTCGAAGTCTAGGATTCCGCGTATTTTCATGTTGTTACAGTCGCAGATGGATGCGTAGATAGGGTAAGTAGGGTTTAGTGAATGAAGGAGGCAAAGAAGGAAGAGTAATGTCTGCATCTGTGAAAAATGAAAATGTTTAGTAATCCGGTCCTTGATATCGTCTTCTTAAGTGGTATTGGTGATTCGTTATAGGATCGTTTCGGTTTTGGTTACGGTAAAGGTTAGGTATTGTATGGTTTTCTGGTTCTCCTTCGTTCCTGCGTGGTTTGATGTTCGTCTTCACCGGATGTATCAGCTGCTGCTTCCTTTTCGGCGGCCTGGTCGGCGTTGGTGAATCGTTGGTTGTCGTTGTGCTTCAACATTCTCTGGTAGGTTTTGTAGTATTTCTTCTTCCTTAGTTGTTTCTTGTTTTCTTGGTGTGTAAAGTTTGAGACGGTTTGTATGTACGATAGATTTAAGTTTTTTGTTTTCCGTGTGCTGGATCTCGTAGTTGATATCCGAGAAACTTCGTGAAATTTGAAATGGTCCGTTCCATCGATTTATGAATTTTCCTGCTGCTGGTGGCGCCTTCAGTAATACGTAGTCACCTATGTTGTATTTAATAGTTTTCGTGGATACGTCGTAGTATTTTTTCTGTCTTGCTTGGGATTTGAAGAGATGTTCTCTTGCCAGTTTTTGAGCTTTTTCCCATTGCTGTGAATACACCATACTAGTATCTTCATAGGTCTCGTATCTTCTGTTAATCTTGATATCATTAGGCATTATTGGTTCTCGTCCGAAGAATAGAAAGAATGGTGTTTCTTGAGTTGAAGCTTGTTTTGCTGTGTTGTAAGCAAAAGTAACGAACGGAAGGTATTTGTCCCAGTTAGCAGGTTGGTCTGAGACATAACAAGCTAGCATGTCACAGAGAGTTCGATTGAACCTCTCAACTAATCCATCAGTTTGTGGATGATAGGCCGTAGTCCTTATTTGTTTGACTTTGAATAGTTTACACACCTCTTGTATTAGACTGGATAGAAAGTTAGTACCTTGGTCTGTTAGAACTACTTCTGGAGATCCATATTTAGTAAATATTTTATTAACTAAAATCTTCGCAATTGTTTGGGCAGTTTGATTTCTCATTGGAACTGTAAAAACAAACCTACTGGCATAATCTGATATAACTAATATATATCTGTATCCCTTAGCGCTTTCTTGAATTGGGCCCACTATATCCATAGCGATCCTTTCCCATACTCCTTCAACTAAAGGCAAAGGGTGCAATGGTGCTTTACTTCCACCTACCGCTTTTCTCTTATTGCACATCAAACAACTTTTAACGTATTCTATTACGGAAGTACGCATGCATGGCCATGTGTACTGTCTTTGAAGTCTAGCCAACGTTTTTCCTACTCCTAAATGTCCTGCCAATATGTGATCGTGATTTTCCCTTAAAATTTGTGGCACCAGTCTTACTGGCGTTACAATTCTTCTTTTGGTATCTACTAATAGTCCTTTGTCGTTTATTTTAAATTTATTTTTAACGTCCTTACTTGGATTGGCCTTTGCCATTTCTTTTAATATTGTTCTGCAATACTCATCTTTGTGTTGGAGTTCTATCCATTTTTCCGTGTCCTTGGACTGATTACTTTCCGTTTCAAAAATTACTTGTTTTGTTCTAGTTTCCTTGGTTTCGTTTTTTACTTCTGGTTTCTCTTTTGTACCTGTTGACCTTGTTTCTACTTTCGCTAGCGGCACTATTGGGGTGCGACTAAGTGTGTCAGCATTTTGGTGTGACTTTCCTGGTCGGTACCCAATAATGATATCAAATTCTTGGATCTTAAGAGCCCATCGAGCTAATCTTCCTGCTGGTTCTGTCTTACTCATTAACCATTCTAAAGGTCTATGATCTGTAAATACGGTAAACTTACGCCCGTATAGGTACGTCCTAAACACGTCGATGGCGTGGATTATTGCGTATGCCTCTTTCTCTGTGGTTGACCACTTGGCCTCGCGGTCGTTCAGATGTTTAGAGGTATAGGCTATGACGACTTCTACGTCGTCTGATTTACGAAGGTCCTGTCCGTCGGACTCCGCTAAATCCGCTGATTGAGGTGGAGGTTGTATTTGAGCCAAGACTGCTCCTATTCCATATCCTGAAGCATCCGTGTAGATGATAAATTCTCGAGAAAAATCCGGATAACCTAGAACAGGTCTAGTGATGAGACAGTTCTTAATACATTCAAAGGCGTCCCTTTGTTCCTCCCCCATTTCCAGTCCGCTGACTTTCTAGTGAGCGCAGTTAGTGGATGGGCTTTATCAGCAAAAGCCCTAATAAATTTTCTGTAGTAGCTGGCTAGACCTAAAAATGAGCTCAATTCTTTTACGTTTTTGGGAGCGGGATATTTAATAATTGCGTCTAACTTTTTTGTACTTGGTGTTATTCCTTTCCCGGATACGATGTATCCTAAATAATCTAATTTTTCTTTAAAAAATTCGCACTTCTTCCTTTTCAACTTTAACCCCGCTTGTTTAAGGAGTCTAAAAACTGCTTCCAAGTGTGTCACATGATCAGTAATTGAATTACTGAACACTATGATGTCATCTAGGTAAACCAATGCGAATTTGTACAATACCGTTTTCAAGATGTTATTCATTGCTCTTTGAAAGGTGCTGGGTGCATTTGTTAAACCAAATGGCATTCGATTAAATTCGTATTGGCCAAATTCACAAATGAAAGCTGTTTTGTGTTTATCACTTTCTTCTATTTCTATTTGCCAGTAGCCGCTTAGTAAGTCCAATGTAGAGAAATAAACCGATCCGCACAACGCGTCAATTGTGTCATCTATCCTAGGTAGAGGGTACTTATCCTTAACAGTGATTTTGTTCAAAGCTCTGTAGTCGATGCACATTCGCATCTCTCCATCTTTTTAGGTACCATTACTATAGCTGCAGCAAAAGGACTGTGGCTTTCTCTTATTATTTTGTTACTTAGCATTACCTCTATTTTAGTCTTAACAACAAGTTTTAGGGATTCGGGTGTTCTTCGCAGTCTTTGATTAATGGGAGCGTTATGGCCTATGTTGATGTGATGTTTCACTTGTGTAGTTAGACCCAAGTCGGATTCTTGGTCTGCGAAAAGATCTTCATGTTTCTTTAGTAAAATTTCAATTTTAGTTTGTATGTCGTCTGATACATTGAGTGCTTGTTCTTCTTTTTCAACAATCTTAGCTATCTGCTTAGTTTTATTATTAAAGTCTAATTGAGTGAAGGATTCTAAATTACGATAATCTTGTTGTGTAAGATTTTCGTCTTCTCTATCAATCGGGATTAGTGGTATATGGATGCCTGCTTTGCTAAATGTTACGCTATAAATGGGCATGGTATTACTTCCAAAATTATGTTCTACTCCAAAGTGATCATAACATATTTGACGATTTCGAGTGTTAATCTTCACATTATTGTTAGATAAGAAATCTAATCCTAAGATGCATTGTTCATTTAAGTTGCTCATAACATAAAAGTGGTGGTTAATAATATGGTTATCATTGATAATAACTGAAAATTCAAATTTCCCTATCGATTTAAGTTCTTGTCCCGACACCGTTCTAAAAATAGGAGGATTCGCATTTTCTACTTGTTTTAAGTGTTCATTACACTCTAGAGTATCCAATATTTTACTGGATACTAAACTAGCGGCTGCGCCAGTGTCCACTAAAGCTATGATTTCCTTATTAAAGATTCTAACGGGAATACGTATCAGTTTTGGAATTTCTACTTCTACATCTGATCCTAAATTGTATGTTAGTTGGGAGTTACTGATTGGTTTTATGGTGTTTATCGGGGACCTTGGTTGTTGGTACGTGCCATATCTGTCCAACATTCTCTTGCAATATGTCCTCTTCGGTTACACTTGTAGCAGGTTATTTCTCGATTTTCAGTTGTTCGAGGATTGTTGCTAGTGTGTTGTTGCTGCTGTGGATGTTGGTTGCTGTTATAACGTGCTTGTTGTCTGTAGTTGTTTGGTCCGCTGTAGTTTCCTTGTCGGTTAGGGTAGTCGTTCCGATATGAGGGACGTTGGTGAGATGGAAATCTGGTTTGCCTGTATCCTGAAGGATTATAATTTCTTCGTCCTGACGAATTGTAATCTCTGCGGTAAGGGCTGTTGTCTCTGTTTCTACTTAGACTTCTTTCTCGACTTGATTCTCGGCTGTTATGACTGTCGGCAAATCGCACTCGCGAATCACGTGATCTTGAGTAACGTTCACTTGGACGTGGTCTTCTGTTTTCGTATTGGTCAGTTGCAGCTATGGTAACGTCGTTTTCCTGTGAGGATCCACGTTTCGTATTAGTATATTTTAATTCTGACAGAGCATCTGATAATTTTTGCTCAAGTAGTTGGATTTTATCGTCTTGTTGTTTTTCGTGATGCGTTATCCCTGCTATAACAGCTGACATCTCCTTGTCGTCTGTAGCTTCTTTCGTGTGTAGAATTTTTTCAGAAATGAAAAGTTGTTTACATAATGCGTCAAAGTCTTCTGTGTTTTCTGGCATTCGTAGATAAAGTTCTGCTTTATACTTTGGTAGTAATCCTTGCAGTAGGATTTTGCTTTTTCTGTGATCCCTCATCTTTTTCACTTTGTTTAGTAATTGTCCTTCAATAATAGTTTGGTTATGGTCAGCCCTTTCTTCTTTACCAGCGATGGTATCGTAAAGATTATTTAACCTTGATACAAAAGCTCTGCAGTTTTCTTCCGGTTTTTGAGTTAATTTTGAAAGTTTTTTCTCCAGCGTAGCTAAGTCGTAGGTGTCTTGAAATCTTGTAATTAGTGCTTCTTTCCAATCCTGGTAATTTAGATCATCTCCTTCTTCCTCAGCGTAGTTTTCATGCCATTCGAAGGCTTCGCCTTTCAATCGATCAGAAAAGAAACGTATCTTTTGATTGTCGTCCCATTCATTGTTTCGTGCTACGTGTTCGGCGCCGCGTAACCACTCTGATATTAGTTTATCAGTGCTTTCCCTTTAAAGATTGGAATAGCCTTTTTGTCTTCTCTGGAGAATAGCTCTCCTAAAGCCTTCACTATTGGCTGAGTGAAGTACCTGTTCACTTTCTTTGCGTCCTCGTCGTCCTGTTCAGTTGCTGGAATATCGCCATCCTTGTGATTTTTCTTGGAGGTATTCACGAACGTTTTTTCCGAAGTGTCCTCGTCGTCGTGTGTTACGCCCATGTCGACCTTCTTTTTAAGCTGTTGATTTTCTTGCTCCAAATAGATGATTGTTTTGTTTAAGTGTTCTATTTGTGTTTTGAGGTTTTCTATTGTTTGTTCGAAATCGTTTGTTTGTTCTATTTCCAGCTCGTAGTGGAGTGACTTGTCTCCACTGTCTGTCGGCAAGGTTAGTTCGTTTATATCTCCCACTAGTTTGGTTATTTCTCCTGGTTCGTCCTCGTCTAGCCTTGAGTCGTTGGAGTCTTCAGTCTCGATGAATTTAACTTGAAGTTTTTGTATTCTTTCACCCGGTTTTCTAGAATTATTATTTGATTTTCTTGTCCTCGTACCCGATCTTGTAGTTCTTGAAGGTCTTTTTCAAGGGTTTTGTTCTTTGAAGTGAAATCTAGCAGGTTTTTCTTTAAATTGATTTTCTCTGCTGAGGCCTTGTCGAGTCTGTCTGCCAAAACTTTTATCTCTTTCTGGAGCTGCTCTGCTGTTTCTGATACTTGTTTTATCTGGTTTTCCGCACTGCTGAGTTTCTGGATCAGTTTGGTCTTCTCACCTTCAAGTTTGTTAATTATTTCTTGCCCTTCGGTCTCGACAGCTGCGTTGTTTTCCTCTTTTCTTTTGAGAAGATTCTGCAATTGACTCTCGGTTGCTAAGGTGGTTTCAAGGTTTTGTTCTAGGTCGGCGATTCGGGAATTGGCTTTTTCAAGGGAGTTTTTCAGAGCCTCGTTGTTTTCTTGAAGTTGCTCTAACGAACTGCTTAAAGTGTATTTGGAACTCTTTGCCTTCTTTTTGTTACTCTCCAATTGTTTTTGCGCGTTTGAAAGTTCAAATTTTAGCGTAGTTATCTGCTTTTTATCTTCAATTAGTGCGATTACTGACTCTTTCTGCAATACATTGATGGTACCGAACAAAAATTCTTTTTCTTTTCCGTGCAATGTGTGTAACTGTTGGAGTAAACTATCGAGTGTTCTGGTGCTCCCACCTTGTGCGACTATATCGTCTTTGAGTGTTTTAGTAGCATTAGCAATGGTTTCTGCTGTTACACCATCTGTTACTTTTAAAGTTTTTTCTAGAAGGTAATAAGTGTAAAAATGCAGCGAATTTTGCGTCGCCTGACTTGCTTCTTGTTTCTGTGTTTGTAACTGCTGGATATTTTCAGTTGTTGAGATTGTCTGGTATGCTTTACTTCTTTCTAAGTCTTGCTTAAATTCTAAGTCTATTAAGGTCTTCCAATTGTCCAAAAATTGTTCTCGATGGTGACTTAGGTTTGGGTCTTGGTCGGTTAAATCAGATTCTTGTAGTACGGGGTATAAAGGTAGTAGTGTGTTCTCGTTGAGAGCAGTCTTTTGTACAGGTGAATCAAACGGCATTCGCTTACCTCGATGATGTTCCGATGTCGGTTGCTTGAAGACTTGGTGATAGAAGCGTTGAATACTTGCAGCTGGCGAATGAAGCACAGATCAGAAACTTTTCTTCCAGAGTCTCGTTGTTATTCTTGTTGTCTCGTTGGGACCTCCAAATGTAATAGTTTCTAGACTGTGTATTTGCCAGTAAACTAACTCTACTTAAGACGATACAACCATGTGCTTATATACCAAGAGATTGAAGGTTAAGAAGGGAGGGGTTTACAATAACTTTTACTTTTATCATTAACTATTATCCGCAGGGAAGGTTGCATTCGTGACGACCTTCTTACTGGGTGGGGCTGCTGTTGCTAGGAGGAGTTGCTGCGGTCTATTACAACACTTTCAATCACTCACGCAGAGCAAATGTTTCATATACATATGAGAGTTCGCGTCATCAGTCTTAAGATTTTCAGTTCCCCATTTAAATTTTCCGGTTGAATAAAGCAGGAAAGGTCCATTGATTTTAGTGTCGGCGCCCACGCCAACCAGCCCTTTCCTTCGATATTTTTTGTTTTCTTTTTGGCGTAAAAGGGAATAAAAATTGAAATAAAAATAAAATAGGGACTATACCATCTCAAGCTCAACGCAGGGTTATTTTTGAACTCACGCTGGCTGAAGAAATAGGGAATGATTTCATGTATAAGCGGTTAGCGAGGTTGGATACGCCGAGCAAAACAATCTATTGTGTCATCAGTCATCTCGAAGCGACGGCTATTGTTGCATGAATTCCATTGTTTGCATCAAACCTATAAACTAACTGGAATGTAAGGTCGCATTATCATTCACCGTTTTATTTGCTTCTAATACGAATTTTGTAGCACACAACTTTTTGCAACAACAGTTGACCCAGAACTAGTTTTCAACGAAATTTTCTTTAGTAGAAATATGGGGCACGATATCAAGATCAGGGCGTTAAAATTCCAGACGCTATTGACGTCTACCTTTTCATCCTTTTTTTTTTTTTACGCCGAAAACACCTTAGTTACGAACCCGCGGGTAGATGATAATCAATTTTGACTTGAACTTGAGTTCAAATCGCTTCACAGACTTCAGTGGAGTTCGAACGGGCCATTAACGTCAGTGTCATTTTTCTTTTTTTCTTCAGTCTAGTTTTTCACGCGCCAAAGCAACTAAGGACATTAAAGGAACCATGGATTTTAGCGGTCAACTTGGAACACTTCATTCGCAACACCGGTTAGCATTTTTTTTTTTCTTCTATATCGATTGTTTGTGCTGTGTGAAAAACGATAGCGGATGCGTTAAATGTATTTCCCAAGGTGACTGTTTTGCAATTATGTCTCCCTACCCCCATCGTGGCGGCGTATTCCGACACAGTCTAAAATGTGTGGGAGATCGCCTAAACGTGGTAATGGCCACCGACAGTGTTTGGACAAGGGAAGTTTTTGCTTGTTACGTCTATACAATCGTCCTTCCGTGTATTTCGGGAAACATGAGTTGGCTATAGTTTGATGACGGTGCCCTGGTTTTTCTAACGTAATAGTGTAGCCTCAGTAAAACACAGAAGTTGGTCCCACATGAACTTCAATCGCCCCTTGTAATTAACGAATGTTGAACAAATTTGTGGCGCATTGCAGAATGCAGACGGATTCAGGAAATGAGTCAGCTGGATCAGAAGACGATGACGACGTCATCTTCCATGTTGGTTTAGAGACGGTGATGCGAATACCAGCAAGAAAATCGATTCTTTCCAACAAGAATGAGGTCTTTCAAGCAATGTTCTGCGGGCCGTACACACAAGCTCGTGAAAACCTACGACGTCGTCAATTATCGTCCAACGGTGACTCAACGCCGCAGCCCAACCACTTAACGCCAACTCCAGATCAAATTTACGATCCAGATGTTGACGGAAGAGCTTTCAAGAATCTGATCAGGTAATGGGGGCACTGGGCCTACATCTAAATCAATTTTTAACGCGTTTTTCTAGTTTTCTATACGGTGAAACCGTAGAACTTCGATCGGTAATGACAGCTCTCGAAACCCTACACGCAGCCGAGAAATATCTTTGCGATGGATTAATGAAGATCTGTGCCACATATTTAGTGGGCCAACTCAATCCCCAAAACGTACTATTCATCTATCAGAGGACTTCCATGTATCCCGAAGCTGACCACCAGCAAAGCCCGTCTTCCAACGTGGACAATCGGCCGAGTGCCCCACCATTAGAAGACTGTGGCGCGCCTGGCGGAGAATCTCAGCAGCAAAATGCAAATTTACAAACGCAGTCGAGATCGAGCTGGTGTTCGTTTTTGCTGAACAGCTGCCTCGAGTTTATCGACAAAAATGCATCAGCCGTTCTTTGTTCAGAGGTAACAACTTGCATATTTGTATCAACAAAAAACATTTTGTACCACTCCAATGCAGTTAGAGGGGAACGCTGCTAACTATTCCCATGCAAAGTTTTCTTTCATACGTTAGTGGTTTATCTTCAAAGTCCAGCAATAGTTTCATTCGCTGGAGGCAACAAAACACGGACTAGTCAAACTAGGATAAAAATAGAACCTTTTTCATCTTTATTTTAGGAATTTGAAGAACTGGATGCGGTTAAAGTGGAGTCTATCGTCAGACGAGACGGACTTCATCTAGAAAACGAAAGTGAAGTGCTCACGGCTCTGATACGTTGGTCCGTTTTCGAATGTCATCGTCGCCACTTGGATCCCAGGGCCAATAATCAGCGACACGTTTTAGGTCATCTGGTATGGCACGTCCGCTTTTGGGTGATGTCAGCCAACGAGTTGCAGCAAGCAGCAACGATTTTAGAAACACTGGAACCTGGAGAGCTTATTGAAACCCTGCGAGCGTGCAGCACTAATCAAGACATGGTTAACAGGTTGAAAGATCCTAGTCATTTCCCGTTTATTGTTACACAGCCAAGGATATACCTGAGTTCCAGAGCTGCTACAGTTCATTCTGGGTCAAAAGAACTGAACAAAAATATGACAACTTCAAGTTCAAAGACCTGTCTAACAGAGAAGTTTTTTATTTGTCTAGCCTGTATTTTTGAATGAAAAAAGAAATATTCAAAAATCAAATCTTCAGCCAAATGTATAAGTATTAATTCCTTCAATTTTATAGAAAGGCTAAATTTTTTTTAAAACTCATTGTTTGATTCTGAATGCCTGTTACGGTTAACGTTTCCAGTTGATTTTCAAAATGTTTTTCTTCTTAAAATATGAACGAAACTAAAGTCACAATTCCCGAGTGAAATTTTTGCGATGTGGATGTCTATACCGTTGGTACCTTTCATTATATGTGATTGCGCATTATAATTAAGTTATTAGCTAAATTGTTTGCCATGGAATTTGGTTGGAAGCCTCCATTTTAAAAAATTGGAAAATAGCGAGTCAGACGAACGATTTCGTTTCAACACCGAAATTTGTTTAAATTCTTCGTTTTTGTGTGTGCACCTTATGCAAGTTTGCCGTTCTACACAGCTGTTGATTTAATATTTTAATGATTGCTATTGAATACGTCATATTCGTGATTTGTTGATAGCTGAAAATGTTGGGTGTGATTGCATTTAGCGTTTACATCCTCGCGATCCAAAACTATATGCAAACTGTTACTTGCTTACTACCTTTCTGTATAACCCTAAATACACTGACCACTTTGAAAATGTGCCACGTTCGTCGTATTCAAAATATATCCACATCTTTCTTCTTCTCTCTTTGAACTTGTCCAACTCCATTTGCTTCGAATACAGCCGTACGTCACTCGCTGATCTGGTGGACTAACATTTCAGAGTTCATTAAAATTAACAAGGTGTTAAGCTCTAAGTTCCTTCCACGTTACATTTGTTTCTGTTATCGCTATTAACTGGTTTTCGTGCTGGATCTGTTTTATTCGCCTCAAATCTAACAGTAGCCTATCCAAATTCAAAGCATTACCCTCCATCATTAAGATTACCTTTTTGACAACCAGCAGTGGAGAAGCTCAATTCAATTTGTTCCTTCACTTCAACGGACTTGCCTTCTAAGTTAAGTAGATTGAGAAAGGGACTTTTCCTGATTAATTGGACATCAAAACATAAGAAAAAAAAGAACAAAAAAAAAAAAGTTGAGAGGTAGAAAAAATTGTCTGGAAGTGGACAGAAAGAAATTAGGTCGATTCTGGGGCGTGGAGGGGGGAGGTGTGGGAAGTATACTGTAACACTTGTGACGGCTTGTGACGAGATACGGACAAACAGGACGAGGGCCAAAAATCACGAAAATGGTGGGACGTCTTTGGACAGCCTAAGTGTGGTGTCGAAACGCTGTTGTCTGTTGTCTTACTGACAGGTCTTCCTCTGGGTAAACGATAACTATTCTTACCAAGCCTCTATACGGCAACGGAGTACTACCCTGACGCTGCACCTTACCACGTCATGATGTATGCGACCCGCAGACACCCCAGTAAAGGCGCCCAAGTGCTGAACGGCAGTATGATGCAAAAACATTCGCATCTCCCACGCAACTCTATTTCATTTTCTCTAACTAAATACGACTAAAGCTACGGTGTATTACACAACAATAAACAGTGGCAAAACAAGTTCTAATTTTTTTAGACTAATCACGGTTGAGCGCCGTCGGGAACTGCCCCCTAGGCCATGCCCGTGCTCCTTTTTGGCCCGTAGGCCGAGGCGGAAGTTAGTTCCTCAAGTCAGGACATTGATTCGAACGAATTCGAATGCAACGAGCACTAAGTACGGTCACAGTATTGGAGGCATGACCGTGTGCTTGGTTCGTGGTTTGGAGTTACAAGTGATAGGTGCATGCTGACGTGATCTTATCGCGTCGGGGTACCCATTGAGCGGGCGCGTGAAATGCGGTCTACCGACAACCCACAGTGCTACTGAATATTTTTTTGTGTAACACCACATGCACATGCTATCACTCGAACCACTGCACCAACCCGACAAATCGCATACTTACCCTCCATACTTACCTCGGGTTTGCCTTCTCTCTTTCTGCCCTTCTCGCGAAGAAGCATTTTCCATCAGGTGATCCAGCATCGGATCCAGCGGCGTACTGTCATTTGGTATAATTTGCTATAACGCCTAGGCCGGAAAAATACAAATACTGACCTTCCAAGCTGTTTTCCGTTCGCCTGCTCCCGTCTCTGCATCCCTGCATCCCTGCAGCTCTTCTGTAGGAGGAGAGTCACTCCTACATTAAGGGAAAATGCGTGCCGAAATTTCAATAATGATACAGCAGTTGTAGGATTCACCGCTAGGTGGCGTTTGTCATACAGGTCGGCGTTCGTCACGCAGATTATAGCGCAGCTGTTACTTTTGCCTTCTAGGTAAATAAGTTATTATTTTCTAAAGGTGAAACAAGAAAACTTGAAATAGCATCCAAAATGTAGTTGGAGGGATGATTGCTATTTGTTGTTTAAAAAATATGTATTCCCATTAACACAGAACAATGATATGTGGCCATACCCGCAAGCTACGTGAAGCCAGATAAATTTTTGATCTACTTAGTCAGGTGTATCTAAAGAAATTTTTGAAATTTACATTTGGCTGGTGAAGTTATTACACAAAGCCTGAAGTGGTGCACTGCTGGAGTTGCCACGCAGGCCTGGCATATGTCCCTTTTTGTGGTATTTCCCGTTTCTCTGTCTTTTGAATACCAACGTTTGGTGGTATATGTATACATTTACTGTGGTTTTATAAAGTATGTAACTATCTTCGAAATATGTTTACCCTGCTCGCCCCAAACGTGATGAATCATTAGGGAGGATAGTCAGGATACCCGACATCAGCAACACGTACGTACTAGTCTTAACGTGTATTTTGGCTGATTAGTCCCTTCTTCTTGAAAAGCTTGTTTCGCTTGTGCCTGAGGAATTATACCAACTTGTAAGCCTCATTCTCTGTCACTAGAGGGCTAAATCAGTAAAGAAAATGTGTTGTGTCAAATTCAAATAAACGTTTCCGATCATTTTCTACAGACGACTTTGTGACGAGACAGAAATTACGTTGCTCATACGTTTACATCCCAGTCGAAAGCCTGAATTCACAACGACTTGCAAATAGAGTTTCATTGAAAACGGACGTAGATCTCTTATCTCTGAAAAAAAAAAAAAAAAAGATGTTGCTGTCTGGAATTGTGCGAACAACTGCGGTAGAAGAGGCCATCAAAAAGGTAAGGCAATCCATCGCGCTCTTCCCGTAATTGAAAATGTTGTAAATCAGGCCTATCCTGAATGCAGTTGATGGCAATTTCAATCAAATGTCATTTCTCGATATGTTCATTTCAGATGACGAGACAAATTGAATTTTAACAATGAACTCATCGAATTTTCTTCTTTATTTCTTTTATTCGCAGCAGAAGTTAGTGTCCCCAATGCCAGCTAAATCTCCGAAATTGAAATGGATGGCCATTGGAGGCTTCGTTGTGGGTTTCATGGCAGTTTTGAAATACACCGGCAACCTGAACAAGGCCTTCTTCATTGATTGGTTTAAAGAAATTCCAACCGACGTTAAGCAACGTGCGGGTGGAGGCATGGCTGAGTCACCAAGCGACGTCAGACTACCTCCTGGATCGCGCAACAACTAGGTAAAAAAAAAACCGTACTACGTAGCTAATTTAATTGACTACCAAATAGTTAAACTTTTAATGCGATCTTTTGTTGTTGCAGAAGAGCTTTATGGCTGCGTTCGAGTAAATCCGAAACCAAATGTCCTTTATTTTTGATTTTTTAAAATATAAATTGTGTTTCCAAATTCTCACTTTTTATTTCTTAAAGATATCGTCTATGTGTACATGATTGGATTGAGGTTGGAAAATATATTCAGTTAAAAACTACGCAATCTTCGTTTAGCTGTCACATTTTATCGACATGTAAATACGTCACCTTGGCTTCACCGATTCGCAATGAATTTCTGTCGTTGGAAGAAAACCTATTACGGTGAATAAACAAGAGCATATACAGATGCCGCTTAATAAAGCCGAATAAAAATATTGTGGTTCGATAGAAGCAAGTATTCGACTGTCTTATGCAATTCTTAAATAGCTTATCATGATAGTGATTTGATACATTTTTCAATCACGGCTTAATTACCCCTTAATCATTCATTCTCTTGTGACTGATAACTCTTGATACTGTGAGGCAGAGCTTCACTTCTGATTATTGCCTTGCGGCAAATCGATCGATTCTTGATTGCTAAAATGCCAAACATAAACGTTTCCACACATCCCTTCACAATCGTCGAATGATCGACGATCGTCTCTTCATCGAATTAAGCTGTTTTTTTCTACGAGCATTGTCGAGTCCTCATTCCCGTTCCAGCGTTTCGACGAGTAAGATATCACATCAAACGTCACTATGGCCCAGTGGTTCGCATACAACAAATACACCGACGAAATGATGAAGGTAAAATAGCCGTACAATTTTCATATCCCTCCATGGGACCAGCTTTTGTTATTTAAGTGACACTTAGTAAGTATATATTTTTTTAAAAAATGGGATAGATAATGCGAACGCAAGGCTTCAAACGAACCATGACGGGCGTGGTGATTGGTTCGCTGGCTGCATTGTTGACGTTGAACTACAACAAGAAGAAACAAGGAACTTCCGAAGGCTCGCAGAGACACTAAAAGCTGCCGGCTTGACGTCCAAGTCGGTGAGTTACGGTTGCTGCCACACATAAATGAATCCGATGTCCATTAACTTTAGAATTTACGGCAGGGTTAAATCGAAAATTTCAACTGGACTTGACCAGAAGGAAGAGCAGCTCATATATTCATTACTATATACTCTTGCGTCTCATCGTTGTGCCTTGTAACATTCGTTCTTTGAATTTCGTTGCCGCGTTCTTTACAAGAGCGAAAATAAAAATAATGTAGATCAAATGAACACCTGTGTTTCAAAATTTGGTGTAGCACATTTTTACGTCTACAAATAATGTAGGCTACTTCAGCGCCTGGTTCTCTGTGCTGTTTACTGAATGTCTCAATTGCACCCGATCAAAAGGCTTTTTATCGGGACTTGTCGTATTCCGTAACCAACATAAATTAGGATTTACTTTCCAGCAATTTTGTTTCATTTATTTATTATATCGTACATCAACACAAATTACGCACAGCCAAAGATACGATATGAGCGTATACGAGCACGTATGAGCGCAAGAGGTTAAAAAAGCGCGCATCGGCTCTTATTTAATGATAATAGTGGCTTCCGTTCCAGGGGGTATTATTGGCTGTGAAATACAAACACGATTATATAGGCTATATAACTACAAAACACTTTTAAAGACATATTCCATGAACGTAAATTCGGAGTGGGCATACGCTTTGATTTGATGAGTCAGACTTGTCCGTCTGCTGGTGATGCGGAGCTTCGTGTGTTTTACCGTCCCGAGCCAACAGAAGTTCAGCGAAGAATTCCCTGTTCAGATTGCCGCTGATTTTCATAACACCCAAGAAACCCAAAACAACGCCTCCGATCGCTGCCCATTTCAGCCCATTTTTGACTGAAGGGGTTCTCTACATGAATCGGGAAAAATGGCGAAATTCAAGCATTCTAACTTTCAAACATGTTTAAACGAATTTTCAGCAAGAACAGATGCAGAGCGTCATGTGTAACCAGATACATTATAACGTGTGAACGAGAGTTTTACTTACCATTTGGGTATCATGAGCAACATTAGTTCGCTTTAAAGTCGTAAAAGGCATCTTATTGTCTCAACGCAACGATAACTATGACTATATCTATCCATTCGCTCTTGAAGAGACTTTGAGAACAACGTCTGTCGATCGAGGCTTATTTTGGTGAAGACAATTGAGCGTTTGGGGAATAGTTTCCCCGATTAGGAACACTAACGTAAAAGTGACGTCTATATGTTTGTTGAAAATAGCCTTATACATTTCCATGAGATTACATTGTGTCCGATGGTAGGACGAATAAAGAAGTGGTTGGACGTTTTGTTATTTGGGCAACGCGATTTCAGCGCCCCAACGGGTTACAACCAAGAACGTGACGTCTTTTAACGTGACGCAAAATCGAATTCTTTTGCCGGATAGAAAACGCAATACCCGCAATAAAGCCAAAAATAAAAACACAAACAAATAAAACTTCAAAGCAAAATAACAAACATTTCTAGTTCGTTGACCCGGCCGTTTGACATGGAACAATCAGACGCAGCTTGTATATAGGTCTTCAGCCTTTCGGTTGTTTCATATCTGTTCGGTCTAGTGCAATCTGCCAAATAAATCAGAAGAGGGGTTGTCCAGCGCCTCTGTCGCGGGGTAGAGCAATTAAGATGCGGTCGTTTCAAACGTGTTCCGCGCTGGCTAATAAACCAATCTTTTAATGGTATAGTTCGATGAGGGCACAAAAGATTTAAAAAAAAAAACAAACAAAATGACACTCACCCACATACCTGCAAGATTAACTACACCAACCAGCGAGATTCATTCGGAAAAGGATCGATACATCACCACGAAAACACCACTGTGGAGAGACTGTCAAAATATAACGCGGTAGTTATGAATGTCAACTAGTCAAAGGCATCAATTTGGTTTCACGACTTTGAAACAACACTGTCGATTCCGATAAGATCGTTCGGAAGTGAAAAGGGACTTGACCTGTCCGCGTCCTGCTCCAATATAAATAGGAGCCTCTTCTCCAGCAGCTGCCCAGTTTGTTTGCGACCTCATTGACTTTACAAAGGTAAAATATTCTTCTTGCTTTTCTTTTTTGTTTCCCCTTTGATTATAATGCGAAATATTGTTTGTTTTGCAGATGAAATTGACGTTGATCCTTCTCGTTTGCTTCGTGGGGGTTACCTACCAACAAGGATACGCGTGGTCACCTTTCCATCGTCACTCACCGCGCCTTTATCTGTCCAACAATTACCATGAAAATGACCACCAGCTCCCTGCCAAGTCTGCCTACGATTTTGAGGTATAGGATGTGGTTATCTTAAAAATGTTCATAAACTTTCACAATAAATAATTTTCATTTTGAAAAACTTAGTTAGCAGATTCTCTGGCCACGTATGACGATGATGAAATTGCTTCTTCACTATCCGACGTCCAGGCGAGAATTCCGTTTGGCAGCGCCAGGAAAGCGCAAAAGAAATTTTTCGTTACCAGCGTATTTCCCAACTCGTTGTTCCCGTTTAACTTTCGACCTGTGACCGTCACAACCTTAACCACCACCGCCCTTTCTGTCATAACGTCAACGGCTGTGCTTGCCACCGTGCAGTCGTGCATTCCTGCTGCACAGTTCCTTACTCAACAAGCAGCGGGAGGCCCCATGGTATTTACGACTGCTTGCGGCCGTCGAAGACGCGGCATCGACCAGTCAGACAGACAAATCGAAACACAATTCGATGATTCGATATCACCGACTGCACTTTTACCGTATTGAATATTTCGCAGTTTATTATTGATTCATAAAATGACGTCACTTGTGTTTAGATTGGCCACAAGCAGCGCCGCACCCAATTTTGACGGGTATGACGATGTCCAGCCGGAACTAAGGTCGTCGCAGACAAATCTTGAAGAAGACCAGCGCCAGATATTTCGTGTTGACGCGGGTAACGCGCGTCAACGTCGCGGCTTGAGCCTGGTACTGACTGTTACGTTAACCTCCACATCCTACTCGTTTTCCACTACGACCCTGAAGAAAACGGTGAATTTGAGTGGGACAGGACAACTGTCTTGTTTGCCAGCAGGTTTCGCAGTATGTTAGGCCACCGAATCTTTATATTTTCATCCCCCCTCTTTTCATGCATTTTTGTTTTTGGTTTTCAATACTCTTTACAAACTTAGCCTTTGTCAAGAGATTTCATTGCTTATGAATTTTTCGCTTTTTTTTTTTATCGGGGGGTAATAATCTCTTATTTATCTGTTCAATTTCGCATGACATCCAGCTGAATTGGCTATATCCTCGGATTGCTGTCCAGGATGGTCAGTTCGTGAAAGTCTGAATAATTAATTTAATTAGAAAACAATGACAGTTATAATTAACATCTCCGACATTTTGTTGTGAAGATACAGAAGAAAATTTTATGTATCCACTCAGATTGTTTTGTTTTTTTTCTCCTTCTGTTTCTTGCTTTACTCCACGAAATGTGTGCACAAGAAAATAGTTAAATACACCATTTTTTAACATTCGGATGAGTAACATCGTAAATCAATTCGTTAATCGACTCTTAACGACCAATGTTTGAAACCTTCGTTAATTTATGTCTGATACTTAACGTTTAGTTTGAAAAGATTTAACGCAAAAGAACTATGGCATGTCCGGTATTAGACTGTAGTGTGCAGGAAAATCTTGACCTTTCCACAAACTGATACGTATAAGATAAACAGCTGACATTTAAGTGCACCCATAGCTAACACTTGACGGCCGTTACATATTCATCTTTCTTTACGTAACGCATCAAACTGGAGAACGATGAGGTCGTCGGCCCTCCATAACGATAGTATTCGTGATGAAAACTGCCCCTCTAGATATCATTAGTATATATCCTTGTACGGTTTTCTACATGATTGTCTTTGCGTCAAATGGAAATCTGGGTTTTTACCAACGCAGAAGTTTAACGGCTTCTCTTTTCTGATTGTTGCGATATGCACACCCTGTTTGGTGCTATATGCTATGTGGTTTTTGTGGGATTTTCGATAGAGAGATATTACGGGGAATAGAAAAAATAAAAACAGTGGGAAAAACCCATAGATAAAAATCGTATGTTGCGTACGGTTTTAGTTGATGGGTCATAAATAAAAGCTATTAAGCGTCAACGTTAGGTGATGTATCTTCTCAGAATTAATCATAACATTTTTCGAAGGTCTAGAAGGGTCGGGTTTTTTTCATGTACGATATGCTTGTTCAATAAGCAAAGGCTCCATACGAAGCATTAGAAATGGGAAAACCACGAGTTAGCCAAACAACACCTCAGCATTTAAACAAAGAAGGTGTTACATTGACATTCTTTGTGTGCGAACAAGAAAACAGAAATTCACGGATGGCCATTATCAACTGTATATTGTGTTTGTCTTGTTTTTCATCGTATACATATCGTTCGACAAACAGGAAGACTTTTCGATATTTATATTGCATGTACCGTACACTGCCCACCGAAGCTACCTTCCACAACCCACCCATCCGAAAGTAACGAAAGAACAATTCTGATAATATCCCAAAAGTCATGAAGAAAGAGCGATTATGATCTGTGGTTTCAGATTGCCGCATTTGATTGACACCTCGTTAATCCCTACGTCTAAACAGAAAGGTACGTCATCCCTACAAAATTGATGGGCAGTCTTTCTGGTCGACCGGAATCAGATTGCTTGCTTTGAAAGGTCCTTTGGCGAAGAACTGCGAGTTGACTGTCTCCCAAACAGTTGCTGGTAGTGTCGTTTGCTTACCCAAAACCCAAAGTTGTTCTTTAAAGAAGAGAAAAAAAAACAAACAAATTAATCATTGATATTTTCATAAAATGTTCAAGAATGGTTTACTAATCACCTTGTCGGAATCCGGTGCAAAGAGGATTGCAACTCCAGGCCACCGCGTAGTTCGTGTAATCAGTGGAGATAATCCAGAAACGAATGGGCAAAGTTGCTAAAAACAGAATTTTATTTTTCATTCAAGATCCATTATTGAAAGTAATCGTATTTAAAAAAAAACATATATCTTACTATTCCAGCTAATGACGGGAATCTGAACGACGAATTTGCTCAATTCACCGTAGTCGAAATAAGCATTGCCTGCAGCCACTGTAGCGCCACCATCCCTGTTGCATAATACAAGAGCAAGTCGTAGTATAACACTCAACTCACAAACGCTTTTAATCAGTCGAATTTCGCAAGAACAGAAATGAAACTTACGTAGTACTGATTCCCTTGAAAGACATCTTGAGAGCACCTTGTCTCGAAGGCTTTATGTCCACCACAGAACACCTGGTGTCATCTTCAAAAGCCGACGGATACCGACTGATCTCGTACCACCTCGAAACGATGAACTAGACACAACAACAACAACCCAGCGAATCGACCAGGATCGTACAAAAACATCTTCAACATTAAACGAACATTTAAACTTTTGGACATTCAATTTTACCTGAGCTGGATTAAACCGAGCCTGCGTCGCGTATTTTGGGCATTCACCGGGTAAAACTACCTGGCCCATAACCAGCGATGGTATTCCGACAGCCAGAAATGCAGCCAACGAAATGAATGCACACAAGTTTGCCATCGTCGCTTGTTTTGATGTTCTCCGGATAACAGACACCAACGGTTTAGTGCAGACCCAAGTGTTGCACGTTTCTTTATATATATACAGAAAGACGAGAATTCACGCCTTCCACCTTGGACCGCGATAAAACGACGCTTCTAGCACTTGGGTTAGTAACCGACGTATAGGGCAAAGAACCCCGCTGCGTTTGGGAATGGCGGGAGGGAAGAATAATATATTAACATTTCGTGGTGGGACGTAATTGTTTCACGGATCGCTGGCTGGCGAGACCCTCTGGTTTCTTCTTTCTATAAGCAGGAGGTAATCAATTCAAAACTGAAAGAGTCTTCCCTCTTTGTCGAATGCTATCGAGAGGCACGATCACGTTGTTTCTACCTGCAAAGTCCTCCTCGACATTGCCTGCAATCCGTCTCGCTCGTCGTCATCACGCCCGCATCAGAGGTCGGAGCAGTTGTTTCACGCTGAGCGAGAAAGGACCCACCGCTTATTCAGCTGGAAATGGGCATGCATGCCACATGTAGTTTTTTTAGAAACGAAAAAGAAAAAAAAAAACAAAACAAAAAATCGTGTTTGTTGTTATTTCAACCTTGAAGGTGGAAATGAAACCCTTGGGGTTACGCGGCCAAGTCGCCGGTACATCACACACATCAACGCGCCCGATCGATTTCAGTTTCGTTGTATTAGTACCAGACAAAAAAACACAAAAAAAAAAACAAAAACAAAAAAAAAAGAACTCGGCGGGTGTGTTTTCATATCTTATAGCCTATCTTATTGAAGGAAGCGTTATTTATATCCTTGTATTAAAATCCTTCTGTCCGAACATCGGGAATTCCTGCCTCATCGATATGACGCGCGGTTGTAGAGGATGATTTATCGATTCAACCAGTCAGGTTTATTTAGATGAATCGTCAGATAGGTTTTATCTCGATGGAAGGGTTGTATTTTTTTCCCCTCGTCCTTCACCGTGTGCTTGTAAACGAAAAATTCTTGTATAGAAGTAACGATCAATCAGCCATTTTCTTGATGCTATTTTTTTATTTTCTTCTTCTCATTTGAATACCTATCGACGTTTTTAGTACTTCAGAAATGTTGGGAATGTGACAGAAAATGTTTATCGTTTTAATTTCACTTTTTCTTTTGAGGGAGGGGGAGGTGATACGTCCTTGATAAATCGACACGTCACGTTTTTGCACGGATATAAATTTGGAAAAATATCACGAAATCGATTTTTATTTTTTTGCGTTTCGCGAACCATAACCCACCTGCAGTGCGGCTGTTGCTTCGATCCCCAAAAACGGGCTAGAACTATGCAGGACCTTGGTCGGCGACAGGAGAAATACTTGGCTGCAGTCGTCGTCTTTCAACCTCAGGGTCTTTAACTGTGTTTTCAAGGCTGAATAACAAATACCGTCTGTTCAACTGTGGACGCGGAACCTTTTTATTTTACTGCCGCATGCCCATTCTTAGACAACGATGGTGGATGTTGCAGGCCAGACCACCAGACTATGGTTCATGGTCAAAAACGAGCTGCTCTGTCCAGCTCAACGGAGAGCAGAGGGGTAGTGGAGCAAAGAGGATACCCCAACGTTGCGTCGTCCTGGTGAAACAAGTCGAACAAACCACGCTGCTTATTGAATGGCATCTTTTAAACTTTCGATGTGAAATGCGATAAGGTATAAAGGAACCCGGATACATCGAAACAACTGACGGTGGTCGTGAGGTTATACCGATAGTCATGTTTATTTTTTAAGACAGTTATATTTTTCAACCTGCATTTGGGAGGATTTCGAATGCAAATATTAGTTTTGATCCGGAAAAATGAAATAACATGGAATCTCACATAAAAGCGATGGTCATTTTTAAGGCTGAGACAATGATGTCTGAACGATCCTTTCCATCCTTTCGTGTTGGAAGACAATTTCAATCAAGAATGGGCAACAGAAAACATTGAAAGGTAAAATATAAAGTTAAACTGATGTTGATTTCTGTATTATGCCCCCTGCAAGAGTCTATATGGGAGAAAATAATGGCCCAGTACCATCAACAGCGCTGAATTTATTTTTGGCATGTGAACTTGTTGACTTATTGCTTTTCAAGCTTTGTGCAAACAACGGCTTTACTGACGATGCTTAAATGATGAGAGATGGAGAATGTTGATTGTCCATTCTACCCTATTTATTGCTAACCGAAAAGGACCAACGAAATTGTTATAGAGGGAGCTGGCCAATTTGATCATCTTCTCTGTAGAGCCTACCTTTGTAGTTTGTGAGAAACGAAGAATAAATTCAAAAGAATCGAAAAGACAAGGTGATAGGCAAACTTTCTGTCATGGCAGTCGCTGCAAGCGCTCCGGAATTCAACCGGTCTAGAAAATTGCATTGTACATCCCGAAATACTAAAAGTTGAAATTGCATTGTTGACTTGCGATGCTATTTGACACTGCTGTCTGATCTCCGTGTTGCAGCGGTTATTACATTCCGATTTTTAGTGTTTCTAAAGTTTACTCTAGGAGAAAGCCCAACAAAGGCTAACACTGAAATATGCCACACCCCTTTCAACGGAACTCGCAAATACCTTAACTTTTGTGTCATATATAGTATAATATACTCTTCGAGTTTTCCATTGAAATGCAGAACGAAAAGCAGCTCGGTAAGATTTAAGAGGTTTCGAAAGTCCCCAGAATATGTTGGCAGAGAACATAACTGGCGCTGCGTTGGCGGAGTAAACCGGTGTAAAACTGACACAGTGCCAAAGAAAAGAAGAATATAATCAAACTGGGACACAAAGCTTGCGCTAAAGCACAGATCATGATCGCCGATTATCCTCTATTGACCAATGCCACGTTACAACTGCAGATACACAAACTCAAATACATCATATGTACCCGCAAACTGAGGCCATGCTCTGAAATGCCGAATGAAAAATACACGAAAAACATTTGATTTCGAATGGACGGGAAAGAAATTTTGCGACCGCATTATGGACGTAGACTACTTTGAACTATCTTTAGTTTACTCTTACGAGAACTAACCGTTGGTACATACTTATTGCAATTTAGAAATAACAAAACTAAGCGCCTTCACTCCGTTCGTGAAGTTTCCGATAGGGTTCGGCCCAGGTTACTATTGAATCGCGGTAACCGTATGCTCCTGATGTGAGTTCGTGTATGCCAACATGAAAACAAAGGGAATTTTTGTGATCCTAGTTGAATTTTAAGTCTAAATCGTGTATAGTTTTCAATATTAGTTAGTATTCCAAAAGAAAATAAATGGGACCAACGTGTTGCTGGCGCGCCAGCAGTAGCGCTCCGTTTTCTACATTTATTTTAAAAACCATAAGCCTCACGTTAAAAAGAACTTGCGTATCGTGTTGTGGTTTAATTACGAATCGAAATCATGTATTTTTAACTAAATCTAAAATTTAGCCAAAAATGAAAAAGTGAGAAGGCTAAATCGTGTATAGTTTTCAATATTATTGAGTATTTTAAAAGAAAATAAATGGGACGAACGCGTTGCAGGCGCCCTCATATTTTCGTCAAAATCTGCAAAAATTGACTTCTCTGAAAATTCAATAAAAACACTCACGTTATACTCAAAATTAAACGCTGATTCCGGCTGGAATACTTTGTTTTCCTATCAGGGGAGGGTGGGGCCAATTGAAACGCGGAGCAATTTAAACAAAAATTCTAGCTCTCTACGTATGACAGCTAGAGTTTTGAAATAATTTGGGGTAACAGAAATGGGGACTTCTTATTTTTAGTAAAAAGGTCAAGTTGATGGTCCTTAAAGCTTTTTAGTTATCCGTAAAAATTAAAATTCTGACTTGACTGACTTGTTTGATTATTTTTACCGTTTTATTTTTTTAGTTTCACCTATTAATTTTCTAAAGAAAATATAACACCATATAACATATTATTCTACATTCATTTACGTACATACTTATTACATTTGTTTTATCATAAACGTATTTTTTATATTTAAAAAAATTTATATTGGTGAAGATCCCTGTGTGGGGCAAATGAAATGCTTTATTCACTCGGCCCATCCCTAGCGATCGGCCCCGATTAGCCAAAATCAGGTTAACCGCCCCGCCCTGGAAAAAGGAAATCGGGGCTGAATCGGGGTGCCACTTCGTAAGCCTAGGCGGGGCGGGGCAAAAATCTAGGTTAACCCGCTTGCCCCGACGCCATTTGCAAAAATGGCGCCCGAATTCAAACTACGAAGTTGGGTCGGGATTTTATCGGGGCAACCGAGGCGAACTCCCCGAATTTCATCATAATAATCGATTTCGACTTGATCGATAATGTTTCTACGTCGATCGATTGATTGCAATCGAGGTTGCATCCCCGATTAGGTACTACGATACAACCACGATTGAGATCGGGGTTTAAACATTTTCACCCCGAACCTCGAACGCCCCGCATCGAGCTCCAAATTTCGCAAACCCGATTGGAAAAATGCGCCCCGATTAGGGTCGGGGCCGATCCCTACCCATCCCTAGTGCTCGGCCCCGCTAATCGGTGAGCTTTTTAGTCGATCCAGTGTGGGGATAATCTTAATCGGGGAAGTGATCTCGGTGCTCGGTGCGGTGATATCGGTGATCGGTGCCTTCCCCGATTATCAATGAATAGTGATCTAAAATGGCAGTTGCCCTGCGGCCAACAAGAACAAAATGTGACCCTAGTCACGTGATTCTCGTTGGACTATCAGAACGCAAGGTCACTGGTAAGACTAACCCCCTATGGCTGAAGCGGTGCTATCGGTGCAGCACCGATTATGGCACCGTTCCGCACTGAAAAAAGAAATCCCCGCACCGAAATTCCCCGCTTCATTTTTATCGGGGAAGCTTAGCGGTGTCCCCGATTAGAATGTGATCGGGGCCGAGCCCTACCCATCCCTGGATACGCGTCCTATTTCATTAATATTACAACGGTGTTCGAGTTGTCTGTAGCAAAACATTAGTACGCGATTTTTAAACCAAATTTGCCTGTGTTTTAAGAACAATAATGGTTAGAAGTAGAAAAGTTGTGTCAAATCGAGGACAAATACCAGCGGTAGTGTTTGAAGAAGCTGCAAATTCAGTTATGAACAAGGAAAATTTGTACAGGGCAGCTGCCGATAGTTTTGGTGTCAACATCACTGTTAAAAATCACAACACTTTTTCCGTGTGAAAAACCCCCAAATTTTTCGTTCTACCAGTTTTGGGGTTAAAATCCCGAAAAATTTAGACGATTTCGACAACAATAAACACGCGGTTTCTTCTACCTAATATTTGAGGATTAAACTATCAAATTTTGGGGTTTTATCTCATTGTTTTTCAATAAATAGTTGTCAGGAACGAAATTCGAACCTCTGAAGCTTGGAACTGATGGTTTGATTTCCAGCCCAGTGTCTTACTACTGAGCTATGTTCGATGTATGATAACTTCCAAATATATTTTCAAGTAAAATTTAAGTGCGTGGATGGTAGAAAAAAATTTGCGAAAAGTTTGAAAAGATTTTTAAACATTTAATATTACGTCCTAAAATTTTGTTTTCGAACATCACAGATGGATAAAAATTTATATTGAAACATTTTTAATTTTCAATTTACGACTAATTCGAAGGGTTTAAAAATTTTTTGGGGTGAAAACCTTTTGCTGTAATTATTTGAAAGTCCGTGAACACAATATAATTATGAGAAAAAATTATATTTTACAATATTTTTATGTACTATTAGTTTCTGTTCTCTCTATTTGTAATACATTTTTAAACACTGATTTTTTGGATTCTAACTTATGGGGCTTAAGCACCAAAAATTTTGTGTTACAAAAAAAAAATGTATTTTAAATCCTAGTTATTTCGTATCCGCTACGAAAAATTCGATCGGTGAAAATTTTTTCGTGTTTAAAACCCCCGAAAAACTTGTAACCTTTTTAACAGTGATCTCAACGTTACATAGGTTTATAGCCAGGAAAAAAAGGGTGTCCCATCAAGAATTGGCTATAGAGCAGTAAAACATCCTGCGTTGCACGTTTTCCACAAATGCGAAAATCTCATTTGTGTCCAAGTTGGTCTGCTGCGGCTGCAGCTCTTATGGAGAAACCATCTTCTTCACGTTAAAAATTAAGTTTTCATAACTATAATTTAGATTTCCCTTTTTTCTTCCTAGCACTGGGTACCCTATTCATCTTTTCATTTCCCAATTTTTTTTCTAGCCCCAGTTCTATCTACTTTATTTTTATTTTATTTTTGTTTGTAAGTTGCTCGTCTCTTTTAGCCGAAGAATTTCGTTTGCTTGCCAGAAATTCGTCTGCTACAAGGGAATGAACAACAAACCATTCACAAACAATAGCTAAATAAAAATAAACCAAATAGAACTAGGGCTAGAAAAAAAAAATGGGAAATGAAAAAAATGAATAGGTACCCACTGCTAGGAAGAAAAGGGGGAAAATCTTAATGATATTTATGAAAACTTATTTTTTAACATGAAGAAGTTGGTTTCTCCATAAGACGCTGCAGCCGCAGCAGACCAACTTGGACACAAATGAGATTTTCGCATTTGTGGAGAACGTGCAACGTAGGATGTTTTACTGCTCTATTATCCGGTCAGCAAAATTTTTGACATGGAACAAAAAGCTTCCATAGCAAAATACGTTATAAAGTCACAAAACAGGTAGGCTACTATGGTTTAGGTAGGGCAAAAACGCAAATTCGGACACGGAGCAGTTTCATGCTAATTCCGGACAAAAAAAATGCGACTTTTTAAAAAATTAATATCCGTCTAATAGGGTGTTTATTGGGACATCTAATAGACAAAATTCATACTAAATGCGGGGTGCGTTATTCGGCTAAAGGGCATTTTATGAAACGCAACAATAAACGGAAAAACGCAAATTAAAATCCGTGCGTTTTGTTTGCGGCCAAAGAACCCAGACAGTGCACTTTCTGCTACCTGATACCTAGATGGCTAAAAAAATATTAAAGGTAAGATTGCACAAATCCTGTTACTTTCTGTAGCAGACAAAAACTGGCGGGCTCCCTTATCAGCCCGCCAGTTTCCTCTACAACATCCATTTTTGTCTGCTACATAAAGTAAACACGTCTACAAAAAAATTAATAATAAATAAAGTACAGTCTATATCGAGGTCAAATAAAAATTACAAGATTTCCTGATAACGAAGGAATTTCGTGATCCAATTATGAATGGAAAGAAAGATAATTTCAATGGAAAAAATTAAAACTAAAACTACAACGGGCGAAACTCCGTAAGCCGCCATGCAAAAACTGTTACTAGTTTGTGTCCAATTTTTTTTTCACAATTAATCGAACTGGCAACTTCGGACGTTAGCCAACTCTATACAAAAAATTTTACCTCCAAAAAAGCTGTTATTTTTCCAGGAAACTTTTTGAAAGGTACTTGTTTACCTTTCCACAACACCCCCCCCCCTCCCCGTATTACAACTGTAGAACAAGAAGCAGACGTTTTTCTAAGTAAATTTCTTTTTCCTTATGAATAAATCCTTTAGCATAATCAGATAACTTAAAAAGACTAATTGTGTCAAATAACTCATTACTGACATCACAAACTACACTACTCATGACATAAAAAACGAAAACAGTTTGACACTACAGTCACTAGTCACAGTCAATCACTTTACGTCTGCTACGGTACATTGTAAACAAGTACCTTTCAAAAAGTTTCCTGGAAAAATAACAGCTTTTTTGGAGATAAAATTTTGTGTATTATATCAGCACAGAGGTATAGTACACGATTCCAAAAGATTTTGTAATAAAACTAACTACAACTTAATTAAATATATTATTTTTCATTTCCCTCCTATAGGGCCCGAGAGGAAAAATACCCCAGGTCGGAATTCAGCCTTGGCAACTCAGCATCCGATCTTGGTCTATGGACGCAGAATTTAAAAATCAGTCGATTTATGTATGATGTTTTCGTGTTAGTTTTCACAATTTTGACGGAATTCATGAAAAATGCATTAGGGACTTAGAATCTAGTCCGGCTTCATCCAAGAAACTTTTTTTTGCATTTTTTTGAAAAATAGCATTGAAGTTCAACGCCAATAAGGTTTATTTAATTTTAAAGACATTAACAAAATGTTACTGTGCCTCACAATTCTTAAAATGAGAAATATTTCGGGAAACATTGCCCCTTTTTCGGACACACGTTTTTAAAATTAAATTCTACCAAAACGCCAGAAATTTTTCCACTTTTTTCAGTCCTAAATTCCAGCGTGATACGCATTTTATTTTGAATTGTCCTATTATTGTAAATATGTAAAAAGTGTTTTTAAATTGCTCTTGTTGTATCCCTATCTCATTGCGTGTAAAACGGTGTTGCTAATTCCGGACACTTTTTTTTTTAAAACCAGCACATAGCTGGAAATTTTTAAAAATCATTATTAGAATTAGCTCTGTGGGTGAATTCTTGGATAGTGATGCGAAGTTGTATGGTTTAAGCCTCAGAAGCGACAATTTCATCACATGCGTTCAAAATATATTCTTCGCAATATTGTGCTGTTTAGCTAGCCATGTATACGTCTCTAAAACTTTCCGAGACATTTTTTTTTCTAAATTCATTTGGTGGTCTTATTCAAAAATCGCTTGTAAAATATTTGCGCCGCATCACACTGTATCATAACGGAAAGAATATAAATAGTAGTACAGTACCTGTGAGGTAAAGCACTTGCTTCATGATTAGCTGACCTGGGGTTCGATTTTGTGAAGCAATAAGAAATGTTTGTTGAATCTAGTGATTGATGCTGGGTCTTAGACTATTCGTAAAATGTTTTTGACAAAATTATCCTAAAATCTAACGGTTTTCATATTTATTTTTCAAAGATGGCTTACACTACTGAGGATCTGGAAAATACGGTTACCACTTACATAACCGGCAGTGGCTCTTATAGAAGCATCGCCAGCATGTTTGGCATTCCCAAATCTACCCTCAGGGAAAAGGTATTTGTAATTTAGGTTTTCAACAGTTATTAAGAGAGCCACTCATTTAGCGGTCGCTTTTCTATTTTAGACTTTTTTCGTAGTAAGCTGGTAAGCAGTAGTAAGCTGGTTTTCGGGTAATCAGGGCCGAGCTTACTATTAGAATGTACTGGCGCGACATACATAACATTTCCTTTTTCAAGTTTTTTTTTTGCTTAGCGCCAGTACCTTCCGGTAGTAAGCTGGTTCTCGGGTAATGAGGGCCGAGCCCTACAATCAAGGAATGGTTTCCTTTCTTCTCACTAAAATGAAAACAACTGATAAAAATTTATGCGGGGAAATAAAAGCAAGGAATTAAAATGGCAATTGTGGCTTTTCCGAATTGAAAATTCTAGTTTTCGCCCATTTTGAAAACCTGTCATTGATTCTTTAGATCTAAACTATTAGCAACAAGTGGTTTATTAGAAATAACCCAAATTCATTAATGTAAACTTGTATTTTGCTTTCCTTGCGTCATAAGATCTTAAAGTATGCGCAAGGTTGCAATGATGAAGGCCCCATCAAAAACAAAAGAGGAAGGGCAACTCTTTTGCTGGAAGAAGATTAACTTGTCATTGCTAATTGGGTCCGGAATATGGTCAAAGCTGGATTTCCGGTGACTAACAAGGAATTGCTGAATTCCGTTCAGCACACCTTAAACAAAGCGAAGAGGGTTACCTTATTCGCCAATAATCGACCGACAGAAACATGGATACCAAAATTTAGGCAACGGCGCAACCTGTCCCTAAGAACTGCGGAGATTTTGGATCCCGGAAGAGCCAAATCACTTCTCATGACCTTCGACAATGGGCTAAGCATGTAGAGGAATATTTCAAGTTGGTCATAGTGCCCTTTTTGCAGTAGCTGCTTTCCTTTGCACCCTCACTAGCTTAAACTGCACGACCTTATATCCATAGTATGTTTTTCATTAGACCTTCCACAAAGATTTTTTCATTAATTAAAGGAAATTTGGTTTCATAGTGATAATGGTTGGGAAGAACTACTTACTGGCCCAGCGAGGTCGTTCAACTGCAACGAAAGTTTTTTTTTGTTTCACCTGGAAAAGGGAAAGTCTTAGCAGAACTTGGAAGTAAAGATGTGTATCTTTCACTAAAAAGTTCTGCTAAGACCGGTGTTTCCATTTTGGCCACCATTTCAGCTTCTGGTTGGATCCTTGACCCTTTCGTAATCTTTCCATAGGAACGGTCGCAGCCTTGGATGGCCAAGGAGAAGATGCCACCTGGCATTGACGTTTTTTGCACCAAAAAATGGTAGATGACAGCTGATGCATTCTGCCATTGGCTTGTGCATCAATTTGTTCCACAACTGAAGGGCAAGAATGTTTTATATCCGGTAGTGCTGTACCTGGATGGCCCCCGCAGCCTTATCAACATCCGAATTTCCGATATCTGCATGGAAAACAACTTTGTTTCGATTTGTTTCCCTCCAAACGCCACTCACATATTGCAACCATGTGGCGTGGCTCTCTTTAAGCCCTTAAAGAGCTTGTGGAAAGCCAAGTTCACGAGTGGTCGGGAAAAAATCCAAACAACAGGTTCACCGTTAAGAACATGATTCCTTTACTTAACGAAGTTTGGGCAGATCTGTAGCCTAAATATGGCCAAAACGGATTTCGAGTTTGTGGTTTATATCCCTGGAATCCCAATGCAGTGAAGTAAGTTTTTAAGTACAGGAATATTCTATAAACTTTTGAACTGCAACTAGCCGCTTGGTAAAGATTGGACTTACGGATTTCTTTAAAAACATCCGCATTTGTTGCTAAGGACTTCTCAAGCCACCAGCTATGTCAGAGCGACCGCGTTCAACAAGCACAATGTGTCCTTGTTTTTTGATAATCTGAATGCGGTTCTTGTAAAACATAAAATCAAACCTCGGAATACTTACCATTTTGACGAGACAGGTAAATTTTAAAAAAAATGTATTATTGTAGGCTTCATTGTATGTTTAATAGGTATAACTGCATGTCATAAACCTGGGAAGGTTATATTGCTCGCAGAGGTAGCAAAACTGTAGGTTCAATGACCTCAGGTGAAAGGGCCACACTATTATAGTTACACTTGGGCTGGCAGTTAGTGCAACAGGAAATAAGGTCCTATCTATTTTCTTTTTTCTACGGAAAAAAGATAATCCAGCATTTTTACACGTAGGACCTATTGGTTCCATTTCAAGAGCAAATGGAAGTGGCTGGATGAGACAGGAAGATTTTCTCTTCTTTATGAAGCACTTCGTTTTATTTTGCAGGCTTAACAAGGAAAATAAGGTTTTGCTGTTAGTAGATAACCACCACTCCCACTTAAGCTTGGATGTTATTGATTTTTTTAAACAAAACAGTGTGGTTATGTTAACCCTGCCACCCCATTGCACACACAAGTTGCAACCATTAGACCGTTCTGTATTCGTCGCGTTCAAATCCTACTATAACACAGCTTGTACCTCATGGATGGTTAACAACTACCCTGGTTTAACTATGAAAAATTGGCCATGTCGTAATTAGTAAGTCAGGCCCTGCCAAGAGCCCCAAGTCGACAAAACATTACCAAATTTGCCATCGAGATACAAACATGGCCGCCAGCAGCAATTTCTCTCTTAAAATAGTAAGGTGCGTTCGTAAAACAGTAGGAGGTACAGTATCCTGCACAAAAATCCGAACACCGATTTAATTTGGCGGGGTAATGGGTTTTTTGTTTGTTTTTCTTTAAGAGGGAGGGTAGACGGGGTGACGGACACATAAGGCCGGGTTGGGTAAGTCTAGAATTTTTTTTTATGCCTTAAGCTATTACGCTTTAAGGCAAGTAACAGGTCGGGACATTTTGCAACCCCCAGGGTGATGTGTTTTTTTTAACGACAGTTGGAAATGTTGGATTTAGGCTCTGTAATATTCTTTACCCAAAATAAATTACACAGCTGCCCGTGCACGATTTTGTCGATACCGATGGCATATGTGTAGAGCATCTAATTGCGACGGCGGAATTCAGTGTTCGATTCCCGATAAGGAATTGCAATATATTTGGTATCCTTATAATATTCTTCATTCGCATATGTTGGGAATATTATTTTTCTTAGAACGAAGTAAATTATTATTTTTTTAAGTTATTTAAGGGTCATTCCACGCCAATCCAACAAATTGTTGGCGCGCGGAAAATTCCGATTTGGTTCAAATTTGGACCATATATTCCTAAACACGAAAAAAAAAAATAACTACTAAGTAAAAAAAAAATATTTTGAACGGTTCTTTAGTTATAGTCGTTTCAAAATTGGGTTTTTTCATTTTGCCGTACGGCACCGCTAAATTAAAAAAAAATTATTTAAATTTTTTGCGTCCTTGTTTTTTATTTTTTGAGAACGAGACCACAACCAATCGATAGAGAATTTTATTCTCTATCGAACTGTTATAATTTTTTATCAAAAATCAATTAAAAATAAACAGTTAAGAACATTTTAATATTTAAAAATTGGGCATTTTAAAATGCAAATAGCGTAAAAGGACTCTATTGCATTTTAATGCCAATTGTTTTAACCAATTAAGCATCTTTTCATCTTTAATGGTTATTATTTTCATAAAAGTATATGTTATAGTTAATTCACAAAAATTGTTGAAAGACAAACCGATTTTTGGTTTTTCGCCCTTTTATCAAACCAATTTTGGGTCCCCCTCTCCCTGACCTTGGCCTTGGGGCTCAGCCGGATTGATCTCGGTTCGGCATCGGATTGCCAAATTGCTTGTTATTAAAATTAGACTTAAGTTTTATTATATTCATTTTTTTAAGCAAACCAAATCAATGATCAGCAGGTCTCAACGTGAACTTTTCTTGTAGCACTATAACGTGTATTATGGTATTTTATAGGATTTTATAGCAATAATATTAACAGTGTATTCATGAGTGAATTGAATTCTTTTTATTTTAAGCAGCTTAGTTACAATTTTTCAATAGAAGTTGATTTAATAATCTTGCATTTTTTAAATAAACAAATCACAAATAACATCATGATGAGTAGAAATATAGAAAATTGAGGAATAATACACGTTATAGTGCTACAAGAAAAGTTCACGTTGAGACCTGTGATCATTTAATTTTTTCCAATCATAGGATTCTGAACGGTCTAGAAAAGTATCTCAAATTACCCGAAGATTGAGTCCGAGTTGCTGTAAACTAGTGACGACCTGTTCCTATTCGTCTTTACGCAGGAAACCGTTATCGATATAGATGGTCTGCACTCGCGACGAGTCGCCACCCTGCAGAAGTGCTTTATGGAAAAGGGCAGCACAAACGGCGGAATTGACTCCGCCGTTTACCAGCATGAGCACGATCTTATCACGTCCGACCGTGCGCCGGATGTAATCGTTACACTGCTGCTCACGTTTCTCCTATGTGAAACCTTTTTGCAATCCAAAAATGTCGAACTAAAGTAATAGGTCATGTTTGGTTTCATTTCACCAATTTACCATCAGGGTGGGCTGACTACTTGAAACTGTGTTGACCACGTATGATTAAGTATCCAGGATTCCACTGGGTTGGTCATTGGCTCATAATTTTTGGCTCGTCAGTTAAGCAAGCGATTCAGGTATCATCGTCGTTCAACTTTCTCGGACAAGGACAATAATCTCTGGAAGGGTGAAAATTTCGGACGCACAGTGAACAAATCGGTGAGCCAGAATAGGCTCCACGTTTCATGTGGATGACAGATTTCTCGTACGTTATTTGTGACCTGAACAGATGAGAATGTTCCGCTACAACTATGAGCACACCAGGATTCCAAAGATAAGTGCGGAATAAAATGTTGATCCTATATAAGCCAATAGAAAAAATAACCAGAGTTGAAATACTAACAATTCTTAAACAATTCTTACCAATCCATGCTCTTTTGCCATCTCAACCAACAGTTGACAAATCACGTCCCAAATTGAAGCTTCACCTCCACACAAAAATTTGTTCCAACACTTGAAAAAAACAATAAAATTAAAAATAAATTAACAAAATTGTACATACTGTTGAAGCTATAACATAGCCAAACATTTTCAGTTAGGAAGGATGTAGGTTATACTACACAGTCAAAGCGGACCATGCGATTGCTGGACCCTATTGGCTGACGCAGGCCAGAAGCTTGTATGAAATTGTTGTGCATCCGCACAAAGGAAAGGGGATGTGGCGGTATGGCAACAGGGCGAACGAGTGGGGGCAGACGACGAACGGGGATCGGTGAGAGAAGACGCGACGGCAGACTCCGAAAATATAGCTGAGGGCACATGAGTTGTAATTGTCGTGTTATCAGGTGTATTGAGCCACTCTTCGTTTTGTCAAATACAGCCCACTCGCTGATCACGGTGTTGTATGTGTGTGTGTTAACATTAAATCAACCAAGCGGATAGCAATTGGTCACATTGGTGCCGAAACCCGGGCGGTTCTGTGGGTGGGTGTGCATTGCTTCAACTTTTTCGCCAGCAAAAACCCTGTGACGTTGCCAGAAAACCTAAAATAGGTTTTTTTTGTTGTAAAAAACCCTAAGAAAAAACCCGACAGTTTTCATAAAACAACCCCGAAAAAACCCCGAAAAAAGCCAGAAAAAGTAATTAAAAACGCTGTAGAAGTACAACAGATATTTTTTCTCATCAAAAATAAACCGACAACCATAGAAAATCTAATTTCTATATTGCATTTTGATTAACAAGGAAATTTTACGTTCAAAAGCACACATTTCTGAATAACTTATTTTGGACGGCAGCAATTACACATTACAAACCCTGTGTTTGATCTGGGATGGGCAAATTGGCCTGTTCTATGCTGCAGTGTTCTATTACGCTAGGACTTTCGACTTTCGACGTTTCGAGTTTTGACTTTCGACGTTTCGAGTTTGACTGAATTGTTTTTCTTGTCGTCTGCAACTTTGCATGCATCTATGTTTGTAAAGGCAGGCAGCGCCAGAGCTGCCAATCATTTTTTAACGAGTATTTTTAAAAAACCCTATAAAAAACCCTTAAATGTTGGAAAACCCCAAAATGTTTTTTAACCCTAAAGTTGTAAAAAAATAGTCTAAAAACCCTGAAACGGGGTAAAAACCCTAAAAGTGGAAGCACTGTGGGTGTGTGACCGATCAGGAAATGTCCGTCGGGGCAATGTGATTTTCTTTACGAGCAGTATTTGACGTCATCGGTAAACAACAACAACAAAATAAAGTGGGTGATATCAGTCGATACTTAAAAACAAGCGATTTGATGGCGAAATGTGAACGACAAAGGAGAAAGAGGCAGAACGAGAACAATTAATTGATTGTTGTGTTTGTCCAACGGTAGTTTTCACACGGGTATTTATCAAAAAACCACGTCTCAATGACTGGATAGCTTTTCGGATCGGCACGCGGATTGTTGAGCATTTTGCACAGGTTACACCAGCCGGAGTCGCGCTTTAAATCAAATTCTCCCCTCCAATCAAAGTAGCGCGAATAAAGATCGAGGTTCTGACTCAATTCGACTAAATACTCAGCCAGCAGTTTAGGCGTTTGAAAATCGCGCGCGTTGATGTAAGAATGCGACGGAGCCAATAGCGAATAATTGGCTCCGCCAAAAACGACGGGAACGATTCCCGATTGAAAGGCTTTAAAAAACTTTTCAGAGGCATAATCAGGGCAGAACGAATTTTCGAAACTCAGGTAGAACAGGTAATCTCGTTCGAGCATCACCTCGCAATCCGATTTTACGTAAAACAACGGCTGGTTCTGAGAGTTTCTCGGTGTGGGACAAGATTTGTAATTCTCGAGACACTCGCCAAACACATCCACCTGAATGTAACGTGAAAGTTCACGCACGTAGCCTTCGCGATTGATTGACGTTTGACAATTGCTCACAAACCAAGCAGCCATTTTTGTTTTGGACGTAATGTTGAGGCCGTAGTAGTTAGTCAAATTGTTTTGACCGACTAACGGTGAACTTTTGTTTTCAAACTGAAAGCCGTAAAACATTTTTCCAAACAAATCAGAGTCCAATCGGTAAGTGGCCGTCCAATTAAAAAAGTTAGGCGGGATTTTTTTCCACGGAAAAAAATCCCGGCTACGAATGGCCGATTCAAAATTCAAATAGATAAAGCGTTGATCCGGCCTGCGAAAAGCTGGTAGACTATCTAATTCATCGCGCCAAAAGTGAAAAACAACGGCGTCGCTTTTGTTTAACAAGCGCCGATCGGTTGTCAATCGGCAATTGTGGTCTGGACAGCTTTGTTTCAAATCCATTCGTAGTTTCCTCCATACATGTCCACCGTAAAATGTCGTCCAAAATAAGATCGTTTTGGATTTGTTGTCAAAATTGCGGACGTCAAAAAGATCCAGCATTTCCCCTTCCATCTCTGGATCAAACGAGCCGTCCTTAATTTAAGAGATTTTAAAGACATCAAGATTGGGGATCCCTTTCAAAAGAAAAAGAAGTCATCTTTTTACATGCATCGCCTGATTGGAAACTACGTGAAATTGGTGAGGGAAGCAGTACAGCAAAGAGACGCTGAAGAAAGCAACTCCTAGTAGTATAGCTACGTATTTCTTGAAGTCTGGCATGACGGCAACCCCTTTAGTCAAAACAAGTTTGTCAGCAAAATAAACATTTTTATTTGGTAGAATGTATGAATACCTTGGTGGCCTCGCCCCTCGCTTTAAAGAGCGAGTTACGATCAAATGGGAATCGTTTAAGAATGAGTGCGGTGACAGTTGCTTTTAAAAAAGCAGTTGACACGTTAATTGTCAGATACAATCAGTCGAAAACATTTGGCCTTACGCAGCAGAAAATTTCGATTTCTTGCGAATTTGTTTAGTTTCCCGTGAAGAAAACTAAACAAATAAAAACAAAATAAAATTTTTAAAAAATGGGGTCATCATAACGTTGACGATCAATTGTCATTTTAACGATGCTTTTACCAGAAACTGAAATTCTCCGTTGAGTGCCACCAATATGCATCAAATGCATCACCCAGTCAATTATAAAACAATTATAAAAATTTAAACATTCAAAATGCAAAAGCATCATCTGTTTGTCTCAGCCACATGTGACTCATTCCATGGTTGAACATTGTTGAAGGACACCATACTGCATCAACAATATAAAATAAAATTGCAATGAAACATGTTAAACAAAAACAAGAAAACTTCTGACTTTCACCTGTATGGCTATGTTCTGTAATTTCCTCTCGAGACACCCAAGCACTAACACTGTGCGTATCTTCAACTGGCGAGTCTAAGAACAAAGTGAGAAATTATTCCATAATTAATTGCCTTACATACCTTTATTATCAATACGATTACCAACGAGACCTCCAAGGTGTGCAACGCTCATCGAAATTCACAAACGCATATAGACCTTATTAGTATCCATAAGTATGGGTCAAGCCGACCCCCTAGCGGCGCGTTGCAGTGTAAAGGGGTGCCGTGAACAGCCGCTTTTTATTTGGCTCGCCCGATGTGGTTGCTCTCTAGGCTTTTCAACGGTAGCAGACGACTACCACATTTTTTCAAAAGTTTTCTGTCATATGTTGTATTACACGATTATGCTGAATTATGACTAGTGATACAAGTATCTGTAGTTTAAAGCTCTCTAAATTTGCTCAGGAGTTAATCCCAGAGGAGAAGAAGTTGTACTGCGAAAAATTAAAAGAATCGGGGTGTGTTGACCCTCTTACAATTCCCCTATCAGTGTATAAAAGTGGAAAAAAAGTGAAAGAAGTGCTTCCTCCTATAACAAGTCAACATTTAGTTCTATATTTAGTTATTGAACGGAATGGCAGTAATGGTGAGAAGTTTGAGGCATACAAAAATCTAAAAGGTTCTCCCCAATATGTAGATAACACTTTTGCCGAGAAACTTCTTGCCTTTCCACTTCCCAATGGCACTGTGATCATTCGCAGTCATATAACTCACTCACAAATAGAAATACCACAAATAAAACACACTCTTAACTTTGGCATTTCTTGTATGTTGTTCGAAACCGTGTAATCCAACATATGACAGAAAACTTTTGAAAAAATGTGGTAGTCGTCTGCTACCGTTGAAAAACCTAGAGAGCAACCACATCGGGCGAGCCAAATAAAAAGCGGCTGTTCACGGCACCCCTTCACACTGCAACGCGCCGCTAGGGGGTCGGCTTGACCCATACTTATGGATACTGATAAGGTCTATACTTCCAATGCGTGACGCCATTAACTGTGCAAAGGCAATCGATATCGACCTAACAATCGATCAACAATAGTTAGGTAGATTACTCCTCCATTAAAGCGTCATCTATTCAAATCCCACCTTCAAGTGACGATTTTGACCGCTAGATGGCTATGCAAGTTATCTATTTATTTGCAAAATAAACGGACAACCATCGAAAAAGAATTGTCTATTAAAAAAGAAGCTGTTCATGGAAGCTGGTTTCGGTGAGACACATTCAAGAGATGTCATTTTGGCCGATTTTGACAAAAGTGGGAAAAATAGGAGATCAAAATGCTTATAATGAAAGAAAGTCATGCGTGTGGACCCTTCCCACTTTTTGGCCAAATTTAAAATTTTGCTTAAAATACATGATTCAGATTCAGAATGGAATGAAAATCACCGAAATCAGGTTTATTTTTCTATTGGACTTATAGTTTTTTATTTAAATGTTAAAAACCATAAATTAACTTGGTGCACTAACAGATCTGTTTTCGTTAATTTTTTTAACGGCTAGTTAAACGAGAAAACCAATGACGAAATCGAAATCAGCGTTTATTTTAGATTATGCCGTGTGATTTTTGGAGAATTTCAAGAGATGTCGTTTTTGGTCGATTTCGACAAAAGTGGGAAGGCGGGATGAAGGCGGGAATGATCACCGCACGCTTCATAGGACATGTATACGGAGTCTGTTTTGCCGGAAGAGCAAACGGTTTCCGAGATATTATGGCGAATCGGCGACCAGGCCATACCCTATCGGGAACTTCCTGAACGGAGTGAGGGCCCCTAGTTAATGGGAAATCTTATATTCCAATTAGTAAGTGTCTGCTAGATGATAAGTGTCACTCGGCTCCATAGAAAAAGTACCCGTGCAGCTTTACCATAAACATCATCTAGTTGAACGTGACCAACCTGACACAACCATAAAGCCGTATCCCGTATAGCGTATTCGGAATATTACAAGGCCTTAAAAAAAAATCCGTTGTCGTAGCCCCGCCTTGAAAAATAAGTTCGCGGCCTGATTTCCTTCGTTTTCAGGAGATTTAGTCGTAACCGCCATCTACCATGAAGAAAATCATAGCCGAAACTCGGACCCACCGTATAAATTGCTCGGCAATCCTTTGGCGTTCAACCTAAAATTGCGGGAACACGACAGTACACTGCAGCGTTATGTCCTCTATAAAACGACACCAATATCCGCGTTCTAACTTGGGAGGTGGAAAAATGATGCAAAGGTTAACGCAGGAACCCTCCACCACTAGACGCCATCTATCGGGAGAAATCTCAGAAAAACGTGGATCAGTTGTGATGAAATGATGACATATGATGACAAATGACTTATGACAGAATCCCTATCGGGAAATTAGAATAGTTATAGCGTTCTTGAGATATAGTAATTTTTATCCTATTGGGAAGATTCCAGAGTAGATGGGGCATCTGAGTGGCAAGCCAAACCTTCCCGCGGACGACACCTTTCGATGATCTCTGTTGCTCTTATAATAACACCATGTCGATCTATCAGGCACAGACATGCAAATATATTCGAAACATGTTAGAAAGTCGGTGGTCTTTTTGGTGGTCGATCTGCTTTGCGGTAAGCGGTGTTTAGGGATATGTTCAACTATTGGATCTTATCACTTGCAAAAGGATCTTCAGAGTGTTAAAGAGTCTGCTTTTCTTTTAACGTATGATGGCGTTCCAAACAAAGCTATAGTCAAGATTTAATGCTCATTGACAATATTGCTAGCCTTGCACCGTTTGGATAGACTGGCTGGCTACCAAATGTCCAGCTCCCACGCCCTGCGCTTCTATCATATTAGTATACACAACCGCTTTTCAAGGATCTAACAGCCCAAGATAAACACTAGATCTCTGAAGCACCGCTAATTACTTCTGCCCACATCCATCATGTCCACTTACTGTAGCGCAGTGTATAAACAAAGTTGATGCACAGTAAACGAACGGCCTCAATCATAACAAAAGTTATACTTGCGTGACCCGAACACGTATATAAATGTATAGACTATAACAACAATAAGGGCGGCAATCAAGAATATGAACTCAAATCAATGATTTCATTTTCGTGAATTTTTTTTTTCTTTCTTCGACTTGGCTTTTCATTTGAACAGGCAGCAGGAAGATGGAATTTTTAAAAAAGGACGTTTGCTGCCAATCTAATGAAACATTTTCAATTGAAATTTGAAAAATGCTGTCTCTCCTCTTTGGCGGCACAAACACTTGATGTATTTGCCTGTATACAATAACAGTCAGGACGGATCAAAGTGTATATAGGCTCTGATGCAGAAAAATGTAATTACCACTATACCGGTGATAAATGTTTAGACCAGCAGCATCCACGAATTTCGGAATGTTCGTCCTCCCACATATTTATCTTGTTGCAATTGACGTTAGAAAAAATGAACGACGAATTTTTGTTACGATGTGTGGCTTGTATACACACTTTTGCAAAACCTATTATACAAACAGCAACGAGGCGCCAGCACAGGATAAAAAAAAATAATAATACGGCTGCCTTGTTTGATTGTCTCCGTGTTTGCTTTCCATCATGCTTCGTATTGGTTTTCCGGTTTGGCCTTGTTAGCCGTTGTGTACATGGGAAATAAGAAAACAAAATCACCGACTTCAGCGCAAGGCACTCAATACTGACAGTAGCGAGGACTGACGAGTCTGGCTATTACGTTACGCACGCGATTGGTTGTTGGGTCTGCCGAATATTTGTATTTGCTCTTCACTTTTCCCACGCTTGATTTCAGCCGGCCTTTCTTTTTTTTTTCCTCTCTTTCAAGCCAATGCAACAACTTCGAAGAATTTAGAATAAAAAAAAAAAACAACAATCAAATTCGCTGGATGTTTTAGTTTGAAGAATAAACTTGAGCGTTCATATAGACATTAGGTTCTTTAAAGTTATATATATAGACTATAGTAGAAGCATATTTTGAATGCTGCCTATATTGTTCATTCGGAGCCTTCATGTTAAGAATTTTCAAAGGGTTTATATGTCATCTATATATTCATATACGTGCACTAGTTTACCGAAAAATTGCGCCATCAGGCCGTGATTCGCTCAATATTATGTAGATCTTCATCCCGCTTGAACGTTGTCGTGCTTCCCAGCTATTCACGTATACACACTTCATTGTATTCACGTGTGCAATGCTCGATTGGGACGAAGATTTCCCCACCCCCTTTTTTTTTTATCGATTCACATTTAAAAGGCAAAGTTTGAAAAGTTGGCAAACCATATAGTAAACATGGCAACCACTTATAGTCCATATATACTTTTACGGTCTAAAGGCTGTCCAATCATCAAACAGTCAATAGTCTCATTGTATACACAAGTCCTATAGATATAGCCTACACACAAAAAAAAAGGGCTATAGGCTACTATTATAGAGTAGCCTATACATGTGCACATCGGTAATAGCCAAAGAACGTTTGCGTTGGAAGGGCCTACATACAATGCGCGCTGCTGTTGTTGGATCTATTATCGCGATCCACTTGGTAAGACCATCACTCTTTCGATAATCCAATTGCTGCTTGGATAGCCCGTAGTGTGTATAGAGGCTATAGCGTAGGCTATACATATACTGCCCACGATATATTCGGTGCAGATAAAAGGCATAAGCAATGTCCTTTATCCCGGCCCGCGGTTATTTGTAAATACAAGCATGACCGTATTTCGACGTTTCATCTCTGTTATCTTGTTTGCTGTTACTAACGCATGCCGAGCCTGTCACGACAAAAGGTCACGTGCCGGTACGCTCCGTTTGACGGAAGCCCGAATCGATTGTATATAACATCGCTCAAATTCCGCCTTTTCCAATCCTTCACACATTCTTACAGCTCGGCTGCTGCTCTATACTGCTTCATATACTTGGCTGTATATATGTTTATATACTTCAGCTTTTAGTTAATATACACATATGTATAAGATATAATGTTATAGAGGTCTACTATATACACAACATAAAAGTGATGGAGCTAAAGGGATCCAGCAATCGACTGCTGCCTCTGTATGTACCTACAGGCTATAAGAAGATTTCGATGAAAATAATCAGATGTGACAGTTGTAGTTGCGGTTTAGCACTGGCTGATGGATATGATGTGCAACACCGAAATATCATTTACAAGCTCACTGCGTTCGTATATATATAGGCCCACGCAATGTTGTCGACGCCGTTTATTGTGTATAATGGGTGTGTCTTATATATATTTATGGCCTCTATATATTGATGAAATAACCAGGAGTGTATATAGACCTATATCTATATATGCAATAGGTCTATATAATACGTCTATCATCAGCCGTAGCAAAGTCTCTGTCGTCAGAGCTGTGTGCGGAAGGCAGCAGGGACAGATTCATTGTTGAATTCCGCTCATGTGTAAAGTGGATGCTCACGGCCATTCCCTCATTTTTCTCTCGAACGCATACAGTATAAAGCCTAGGCTGGCGATCGCGTCTGCGAAACAAATGTAATGCACTAGCAAACTTGATGGGCCGTGAGAAGATCCCTTTTTTCTTCGCCTTGGCCAACCGTGCTCAGTGCCCTCTTTGAATAGTATAGACGTCCGACCCTCTCTCCCTCGCTTTGCTCTCTTCCGTCCCTCGTTTCTTCTTCTTTTCTCTCGTGGAAAAAAAAAAAAGGCCTACACCCTCCCCCCCTAAAGCAGCGCACGAGCCAGACGGCTATACGTGTAGTGCATCAGCCTTTCGTCTCTTCTCTGTGGGGAAGCAGCGTGACGGATCATCGATTTTCTTTTGATTTTTTGCATTTCCTCGTCTGCGGCAAAACGATGACCATTCCACTTGAGAGTGCGAAGAATTTGAAACTGTTGGTCGCCATGGGCTTGTAGATATTTATATATATACTGAATCGAAGTTAGACTACATATAGATGCTATAGACTATATAGTATTATATATAACCAAATATATATAACGAAGCCCATTTCCCAATCGAATTTTGGAACACGACTTGTCAACAAAATATCAAGGGGCGGCAAATCAAAAATGAAATAGAAATAAAACGAAGCAAAATAAAATGGGTAAAAAACTAAAAATCATAATAAAAACAAAAACAACAGAGTGGGAACAATTATTATTTGGCCTGAACTATAGAGCTTGGCTACAAAGTGCGAGTCGAGAGCTTTCCGATTGAACGCGTCTTTATCGACTCACTCGACGAAGCATTCACTGCTGCGTTTTATTTATATTTCTTCTTTTTTTTTCTTTTTTTATTGATGGCAGTGTGAAGGGCTTGGTTGTTGAAGTAGGGAACTATTATATATAAAAGGCCTACATTTAGACTGACAAGGTTGGTTGGCATCCCGATTCTCTCTATAGAAAACGGCGAACAAATAACAAAACAAAACCCAAAAAAAAACAGAAAGAAGAAAAGAAAATGGAAAAAACTTGGTTTATCAGTTTATCTAATTGATATATATGGCCGCAACATACGAAGGAGGGTCTCTTTGTTGCGAGTTCTATACACTACATATGCCATATGCACATGTATAGCAGCACAGCAGCAAAGTTTCAACATCAATTGATTCATCAAATGAATTGTGTCTGGTGTTGGCCCATTTTCGGACGTTATCAGTTCTTATATTCATTGAGAGACCGAGCGAAGCAAACAACGAGAAGTGTCTTTGGGGATTTGTTTATTTATTTTATTTTTCTATTTACAGCAGCAGTTCTTCCTCAGCTTTTGATAGAGGCGCGAGAGCCCACAGCATATAAGGCTGACACAAAAGAAAGAAAAGTCGAATGAGAAAACTTTCTGATGCCATTTGCTGCTGATGTGGCACATGTTTCGTGGCCGCTTCGCAACTCAAAGCGGTCATGGTCCATTGCGGCTATTTTAGAAAGAAAGAGAGGAGGGGGGGGGGATAAGCTTATCTTGTCTTTGCCATCATTTATTTAAAATAAATAATAGTATAGTAATAATAATAAAGGAAGATCCATTTCGCTGTTATATATATGGTTTTCAACGCCAACGTCATTTCCGACATAGCTTACCTACCTTTCTTTTTTTCGTTTTCTTTGTTGACTATCATACAATGCGGATCATCAAAAGTATATATCTACATCACCCGATCAATATTGTGTTTATATATCGTTATAGACTTGATTCTATACAGCCAAGCCGCTATATGTATATGATGCTGATGTATATAGATCTATATGCATTTCTGCCTTTAGGCAATTTAGATTGTATAGAGAAAAAAAGCACGCAATCTACATGATGTAGCCTTTATATATACTGTCGGTTGCTGTATATAAGCTGTGACGAAGAATGATGCACACTATTCTCATCTCGGCTCTATTTTTAATTGTTTATTATTTATTATTTATCTCTTTTATCTTTTGCCAATTTGTTATAAATACACATATATATATTTTTTTTTTCTACTTGAGTTCTCTATATTTGTACGTGCGTGGGGCTGTGATGTATCTGGTACACGCGCGGCGATGATCCAGCAATTATAGCGCGCACACAACACGTTCGGGAATCATAACGATCTTTGAATGATGATGGCTGATATGGGTCATGCAGCCTCCATCTCTTTCTTCGCGAGGATATCGCAACAGTTTTTTGTTATAGTCGGTGCCAAGGTTGCCTTACTATATATCCTACATATAAGCCTAATAGGACCCCCAAAAAAAAAAAAAAAGGAATAAATAAAACAAATAGGCGAGGCCTGCAATGCGTGAATGTCGCAACACGCCTTATGTAAACGTCTTACAAAGCACATATGTACATTATAAGGGCCTGCTGCTGTAAGGAGCGATGTATTTTGTTTTTTAAAAATATATATTTGCTGATATTACATCCAGAGGGCCGCATTTGGCCGGCAACTTGTCTATGTATGCCTTTTCACACTCGTTTATTTTCTCCGCCTGTCCGCCGTTATATTGTAACAAGATTAACTCGTAATCCCTGATATGATTATGAAAGGGATGATTGGCTCTGTGTCATTTCGGACTGCGTCTTAGATAAATAATGGAACAACCGATCAGTTTTATTTTATTTTTTTTTCTTTTCTTCTTCTGTGTTAATAGCAAATCAAAAAAAGTTTTCATTTCTATATAGGATTATATATACTGCTGTATATACACACGTGCAATGACTTAGTAGGCCCTCAAGCTATGGAGTGCCCTGTCTATAGCTATATAACAGCATATATTTATACTGCATCTATATAGAAAAATATTTCTTAAAAATCTATAAAAGAAGCCCCGAGGTCTAACTGTGCCAAAAGGGTAAAAGAAAAAGAAAAAAATGAAATGGATAGTAGTATACTAGTTACGTATATAATATAGCGACTGTATAATTTCTTTGAGGAAAAAGCTCTGAAAAAATCACGGAGAATTTCGTTCTCTCGCAAATCATCAGTTATTCAAAAATTTTAAAAAATGAAATTGGTATTTGGGATGTATATATATGAACAAGAGGGGGGGAGGCTAGAACCAAATAATCTAATGCCAGGATACATAATATATAGTATAATAAAAAGGATATATAAATTTACAGCGGCGCTGTAATATTCAACGCTTTCTTTATTTCTCCCCCTATTTTAAAAAGCGTTTTTTGTTTGTTTTTTGTTTGTTTTTTTCATATTCGAAGAGGAATTTTATATATAGCCGTCACCGATTATTTGAATAAATTGTGAATTTGGCAGCCGAATCGATGGCTGACTGCCTCGATTCAACTTTTCTTTTTTGTTGTATAGCAAAACCTAAAAGCATCACACACCCGTAAAAAACACTAGACACACAACAACAACAACAACAACAAAAAGTGTCATTCACTGATAGAAAGACACCCATATAAACTGCGCATTTAAGAATAATTCAATAACTCTATCTCTCCCCCTCTTTTTTCCCCCCTTCTTTTTGCTGGTTCATGATGTTTTCTCTCGTGCATTACATCTCGTGCCGCATGTACTATACACAACACAAAACTATATACGTATATATATGTATGGCAAATGCAGAGGGGGGGGGGAGAGAAAGCAAATGCAAACGGCAATGACTGCAACCGAGAGCCATAAGATAAGAACTGAATATATATATAAGAATCCCAGCACATTGCACTGCGTTGTGTATGGCATCTCTCAACCCTCGTCTTATATATATCTATATGTTATACAACATATATACACATGCCTTTCCACGCGACAATTGCTTCCTTTACTCCCGCCGATGGTTGTGGAATATTCCAGCCGCACACACACACACAAAACACGTCATCCACACTGTGTTATATATACGTACATATACGCAGTGTCTAATATATACTCGCTGTTGAGGAAGCTTTTATTGGCAACGCTGGAACGCGCTGGAAGAAGATGAGCAGTGTATTATATAGTATATGCAAACTATACGATGTTTATATTTATTTATACATGCATAGTCCTGAATGAAGAGAAAGACGAAGAAGAAGAACAACAACAACACTTGCCATCGTTTTGTGTGTATATAGATATTTATGCAGTTGACAGAATTCGCCAACGCATTGGAAAGCGATAATGGTGTATAGGAGACGCAACCTCCTATCCGCCCTGATGTGTTCCATAAATATCCATCGTATAGACTATGGCCTACAGTATATAGTCTCCTCCTCTTCTTTTCACTGGGGGACAAATTTCATTCCCCATCAATCACGTCGAAAAGTGTAACGCTTTTTTTTTTTTTTATATTCGCGTCCGGGATAGTTATTGTTTTGTTTTTTGTTTTTGTTCTTTTCTTTCTCTATAGCGAGAGAAAGAGGCAGAAAGAAGAAAAAAAGGGGCGTGGCCAACCAAATCGGATCTGCTGTTACATATTCAACAAATTCGTTTACACCATCTTACAAAGTGCACTCATACCTATTTGAATGGCGCACATAAATATCAACATTTTCCATTTGTTTTTTTTTCATCGCAAAACATTTTTAATTTCATTAATTTCATTCCAAAATGGAACAATCGAAATCAGTCAATTCATCACTTATATGTCAAAATGTATGTTATCGTTACATGATTTTGATGGACAATAATCGCACATCAACTATAAGTAGATCAGCTGATTGTACATTCTCTCTCCCCCCCCCTCTCCTTTTTTTATTTCTTTATTTTTTATTCTGCAACTTTCCGAATTAAGAACTTCGTTGCGGACATGTAAGAATAAGACGCTTCATTGTTAATAGTTTTTGCGTTACAGCTTTCCACGTATATATACAGACCCACTGCATACATATACTACAGTCTAGACCTACATACATTTAGAGCGTATATACTGCTATACAGTGGTCAATCAGCCCCTGGTGGCCGGAACAGGCAACATGTCCCGAAATTTTGCCGCATTCCCTCCGCGATAGAAACAAGTTTCCTTTTCGGACACAAAACCTATATAGCTAGACTATATAGACTATACAGCATTCGTTTTCAGCAGGCTGTTATATGTCTTTATGATGACTTCTGCTGGTGATTTCCTCCGGGTCTTAACCTGCCTCTCGAGGCGGCACTGTGTATATTATAGACTAATGCACCAAATCAAGAAGTCATCGCCTTGTTTCGCATCGGCAAGCAGCCCAACAGAGCCCCCCCCCCCCCCGCCCCTAAAGGTCCTCGACTTCAGACTCTTTTATGTACGTACGTATTACGTACAGTATTTTCCTTTTTTTTTTCTTAACCCAAAAGTTTGCTCAAGCTTTTCTATTGCATTATTACTTGGACAGCTGCATTCTCTTTTATTTTTTTTTAAAGAAAGAAAGAAAAAAATAGAAAATATATAAGATAGAAACTTATTGTGTCTCTACCGATGTGATGGCTGTTCTGCTGGTTTATATACTCGTGATGTGCTTTATATATACAATTCTCAGAGATAAAAAAAACAAACAAAAAAACTGAAGTGAAACAAGGGAAATATAGACGATCAACTTGCGGTTTTCCCGCAAAACCAACTTGCAAAACAATCAGGTTATTCATATATTTTTTTTTATCTTCTTCTAGTTCCTCCAGAGATGAGGCACGTGCATATACACATCCGTAGCCTTATACATTTGCTGTGTTCAGTTGAGGTATATAATACAACATGACAATAAGCCAATGATCTTTGTATATATTCTATATATAATCATATGCTTTCAATCAAACGCTTCAATTGGGAATATAAACAAATGCCGACCATCCTTGCCTATATATATCCATATATAGGCTATATACACATGCAAACGGAATGAAGTATATTAGACGTTTTCCAAACGCTTTTATACTCAAAACCGCTCCCATGTACAATAAAATGTCCAGTCAATCCAATTCCGTTCTTTGTATTTCAAAGGCCAACATGTACATGCGTTGGCCTATATATAAACAGTGCATATATACTATATATAGTCTATTACGTGCATATAGACAGCACAGTAGTTTACCCAAGTAGTTAGCGCATTTTAAAGGCGTTGTGCCGTGTAGATTCTATACTCGCGTTCCCCCCGACTCTATATATTCACTTTCATTCACAAGGGCTGAATATATAGCGTATATATACATCGCACAGCAGGCATTGACTTTGTCATCAAAAGCCCAAACGGCATGAAACCCAACAGTATATATATAAAGAGGACGGTCTATCACGCATCCGGTTCCGGGGAGTGTGTATAACGACGAAAAGGCGACAAACAACGGTTGGTTTTACATATATTAGTATAAAGCCCTGCGTCTCTTTCAATCCACTGTATAGACTATAGGCTATACTGTATATACGTATTATACTCCTCTTTGCCCTCGTGGTGCCCAGTTGTTTACATGGCCATTGAGTCACAGTGTTGGCCCAAGTCATTGATAACGCCGACACGGTTAAGCTCTCTTGTTGGTGACACTATATATATATATGATGCTTTAATGGGATATCCCTCTTATATACGTCAGCCACTCTCTCGTTTGATTTCCGGCTGCCTCTTTACTCGTTTGGAATATATACATTTATAGCCACCACGGGACGAGCCAATTGGTCCGACGATATATTTAAATGATGTGGTGCATGCCGTTCGTTAACTGAATGGAGCTAATATGTTAACATCCCCATCGAACACTTCTATTAATAGAACATATGTGATATGCTGACTTCTCAATATCTCTCCCTTTTGAGTCAATCGTTTGGATCTATTGACGTACGGTACACATCAGCATTCGATGGGGTTTTGTTGACAATCAGATTCTTGGCAATATATAGCGTTCGAATGATTAATTACCTTCTTCCAAAGGATTGATGGCCATCAATGAAAAAAACCGAAGAAAGGGGCGTGCAAATATAACAAGCCATATTATATCCTTCACATACAGCGTTGCAATAATTGCAAGGTAAATATAGAAAGGCATCAACCAAGCAGAAATTCCATTATTAATACTCTGATTTCAGTTTGGTTCTTCACTGAATCGAAGCGATCAAATACACCACCCCCCTTCCCAAAAAAAAGGCTCAATTACTCAATCCCCCCTAAAAAAAGGGGTGTCCTTTTTTTGTTGAAATCTGGGTTTGCATATATACACCCGATCAATGTGAATTTGCTTTTGTAAGGATCCCTCCCTGTGGGGGGCAGAGGAGGTTATTCACATATAAACGTTATAATATATCTGCCGATGCATATATAGGTCTATATATATATAGTCTATATACATAACACAGAGTAAATATATATAGGTCTGCAAATATCGTGCGGTGCGTCGGAGGATGTGTCATCGGGAAGACCCTGCCCTGCGTGTATTGACAATTGCTATATAGCCCATATATAGTAGCTATATAGTATATTTTCCTTGCATAAGAATATATACGTATATATTAGGTCTAGAATATCAGCATGTTACGAATTGATTTGGTTGCCGTGTGATGCCCCACTGATGTTCTCTTTTTTTTTTTTTAAATAAGCAGAAACGTTTAAAAGCTGACATTATCGTGCACAACCGCTGTAGTCTGAAATCAGACAAGTTTTTGGGGAAAAGAAAAAACTAAGGGGGAACTACGTCGTTCGCAACGTCCACCTACCGATTCAGTTAAGTCCATATAGAGATAAAATATATCAAAGATGTAGTGCATATTTCAAAAAAGAAAAAAGGAAAAAGGGTGGGCTTGAAAAGTCCGACGGATGTAAGTTGTTGATGTCGTTAGTTTTCAACAACGAGAACCTATATTGTGGAACACGGTGTTATTTATACATATATGTTAGAAACTTAATCTCTCATCGTCGTTCTATTTCCTTTTATCTATTTCTTTCTTTCTTTCTTCTTCCTCGATCGAATTGCAGCCAATAGCGTCTTGCGGCGGAGTGAATTATTAGCATAATCTATAGATATATATAGAAGCAAGTATCAGGAAAAAACAAAAACAAATGATCAGAAAACATTGTTTTCGTGGGAAAGACAAATTTTTATATTCGATTGAACCCGAAGAAGGTGCTGCTGGGAAAGGTGAGGCGCATGGCTATCGCTGATGACGACCAAGGCAAATCCAATCAACGTATATCCACAATGAACAAATCAATGAAATAGTGGACTATATATGTGTCATTGAATTGCGTTACTTCCGAATGAACGAGAACCACACACACACACACACAACTTGAATAAACTGTCTGTTGTATTATATATATACAGTATGTGTGTGTATAGCCTATATAGCTGCACATGTGTGTCACATTGTGGTCGGATATGATATACGATGACATCTTAACAAGAAATCGTTTTCTATTCTTTCTTTCTTTTTCTTTCTTTTCAAAAGGCGTAATATAGTACATATATAGCCTTGCCCCTATATATATATATTACATATATTTTACATGCGAACTAACGAAAATCGTCCTCCATTGCTTTATATACAGCGTGTTGCTATTTATTTCCCACCCACCCCCACTCGTCTGCGATTAACGAATGAGCTGTATATGCACTCTAAGGAATTATGATAGCTGTCTAGATCATGTCCTGTCAGTTTATATATACATCCCCTGCCTTCAGAAAAAAACAAGGAGGGCCCTCCTCTCCCCCAAAGAAAAAACAACAACAACCAAATACTTTGCATTACTTTGCACAGCGGCGAACAGGATGCGATCAAATACGCGTTGAACACATCCTCTGTATATATAAATCTACATCACAAGAAGCGCATGCGTTTTGTTCGTCAAAGCGCCTTGCCGTCATCGTTTGGAGATGTGAAGGCCCATACGAAAAAACAGTATACGAAACCAGGCGAAGAGAAGAGAGTGACTTCAGTCACGAACCAGAGTGTCGTCTTGTTCAGTTCTTTCAACATCACGCGTCCTCCCTCGACCTGTTCGCATATACTATACATACAGACAGAACTGCTGATTGCGCCAAGTTCGAGCTGATATATATTACGTATATATACAGTATAGACACAGTCATTTAAAAACCAAGTAATTTTGAAACCAAGCCCAAAACAAATGTTTATATACTATATTCTTCATTATGTTTGGCGTTATGTTTTAGGCCGTGTGGATATCAAACATTTGTCAGTGAGTATACATGTTATTATACAACTCCTCTTGTTTTGTTATATGTTTATATATATACAGAAAGAGAGAAAACGTATATGCACGATGATAACTATATAATATAACTTTTGAAACAACTTGAACAACTTTGAATGGTCTATAAAGCTTCATACATATATCAGACTTTTGTTGTTTGTTTCTCTATGCGCATATAGGCCTTTCTCCGGACTCTTTGACGTGCTGAAGAAGTTTGGCTGTTTGGCAAAAGTGTATAACGACGTCGTATATATATTATATAGGCTATATATATTATATACGATGCCTCAAATGAGATGCAGCGCAGGCTGTTATCGGCAGCTTCATCATAGCGCGGTCCGACCTTGTGTGTGAGGTCAATTGCTGACTGACGAAAAACGAGTCGTATTTATATATACACACGACAGACTTTGTATATTTGAAAGAAAGACTTTTAAGCCTTTGGCCATTTTGCCTGCGACATCACGTGCGACTGTGTCCCTTTCTGCTTGCCGCGCGTCGTCATTGAAGAACGAGGGACGAAGACGAGCAACAACTTAATACTATATCAAGGCTGGCTTTGTTGTGAAGTGTGACAAGGCGGTAGCAGCTGATTGCAACGGTTGTGAGAGGGCGATGTGTTGCCGGTTTCGGATGGCCACATATAGCCCCGCCACTTGCGCTTAAATTGACAGCGACAAGTTCCAACATCGTTTCCGGATTTCCACTGGGATAAAAAAAAAATATATATATATAGTCTATATAGCCTATATATATATACATTTAAAAAAGAAAAGGACAAGTGTCACCAGATATCAAGATGAATTGTCGCACGGCTTTCTACCCCTTGTTGAGCGTCGTTTTCATGGCTGGCTTGGCTGGTGAGTCATTCTATATATATATATTATATGGTCTTATATATAAGAAGGACGCCATGTTTATACTTTGTTACTTATCCCTGAACCTATGGCATGTGTTTATCTTGTAACCCCACCCAACAGCCGACACCGCAGTTTTTCTCTCCTCATTTATTTTTAAATGATTATATTTTATTTAAACCTTTTTTTTTTTAATATATTTATTTATTTTCTTTGTGCTCGTTCAATATGCATATATATATATACGTGTGTGTGTCTGTCAGTTGGGTGTGTAAAATGTGTATTTACGATCTTATATTTGCTGCTGGTAACAGGTGTGACGTGCATCCGCGTCTCGCATCTGATTGTGCCCGCACAAGTCGGCCGCGGCCACGACGCTCAATTACATTGCCATTTCAATCTCGGTGGCAACATCCTTTATTCAGTCAAATGGTTTAAAGGTATATTATAGGTCTATTGTTTCAATACGTGCACGTATATATTGTGCTGGAAACGTGCGATATTGCCAATAATATATAGAAACGTTGTTGTTGAATTGAGGCCTATATATTTAATTTGTTTTGGGTTTTTTTTTGGTTTAATTCTGGCCCTGTTGTTTGTTGTTATTACATATTCGCTTATTTTGGTTCTTCAAGGGTCTCGCGAGTTCTTCCGCATCGGTCCCGACGGTACCCGACCTCAAGTCTTCCCTCATCTTTCCAACATGACTGTTGACGTAACGTTTCATTTTCTTTCACAATATGTTCCCCTTTTTTTTTAATCAAAATGTTTTCAGGTCTATTTCATTTTGTCCTTTACCTTCAAATTCTCCCTAAAAAATAAATATGATTCGACATGGCAGAGGCCATTCCAGCAGCACCCGTTTTTAACCGTTAATCGATTAAAGGCGTAGGGTCTATACTACGTGTATATTATACAGCGAGTCCATCACTTGATGAAATCGAAGACCTTGCCGTTGCTAAACTGCTGACCGCCATCAGGCTTATAGAGCTCGGCTGGACGAGCCTCGGTATAATCATCGTGGATTACTTTGTCTGTGGCAATAAGCTGAGAGCAATCTGCCAGCAGAAAAGACATGACATCCTCTTGACCGAGTCTAATATGAAGGGAACTTGTTGTTTGTTTGTTTTTCTTTTTGTGAAGGGATTCGATGATCTATCTCAAATCTTCTAGCCTATTTAGTAGAGTCCTTTTCGTGGAAATATATATATTAGTTCCACTTGTTATATGTATACTCGTACATACTTGGATGATTGATCGAAAGTGATAAGAAAACAAGTAGATGTACAGAACAAAATTCAAAGCAAAATTGAGTGGCAAACATTGATTTTATTAAACATCAGTTAAAGACTTAAAGGGACGTCCTCTATGACTTTCCATCGTGTTAACGGGGGTGATTCTGCTGTTTTTAATCCAATAAATGAATGCGTATATACAAAATCTATAGAGTATATTTAGTATACGTATATTAGCTATATATAGGCTTAGTAACGCCTACAAGCACGAGGTGATCAAAAACAAAACAAAATTGACATTTTCTCAATCATTTTTTGAAACGGCAGATCCAGCGCTCCAACGTCTCAAGTGTTTATCTCAGGAATATCCAGGTAAACAAGTTGGCAGGTTGTATTAGAAGTATATAAGGTCGTTCTTGTACAAAATAATAAATGTAATAGGCCTATATAGTAGTCTAGGTATAGGCTATAACTGTATATTATATTCTAATTTGGTCGACTTTTATTTTTGCATATAATAGAGAAGCAACGCCGGAACGTACCGATGTGAGGTGTCCTGCGAGGGCCCCCATTTTGAAACGGATTTCAGAGAAGCCATCATGTCAGTCGTTGGTGAGTGACTATATTATATACAAGTCCAATTGACTTCAATCTGTTTCGGGTCCAATTAATAAGAAAAATGAAAACATTTGGAATATGTGCTAATGTCATCAGTATATCAAATGCATTGGCAATCATATCTATATATAGCTAAGAAACTTATGTATAATCAACACCATCTATATAAAATCCGCTTTGAAAACACCAAAGATTTGCCACTCCAAGGACCCATCATCATCAACGTGCAGACGAGCTACTTACCAGGAGAGCGGGTGGCGTTAAACTGCACCTCAGCTCCTTCGAAGCCAATGGCGATTCTTCAATGGAGTATCGACGAGGAACAAGTCAGTTCTTTTCTTTTCTTTAATTTCATTTTTCAATTGCGAATGATTTAAACATTCTTTTCAACGGCCATCACATGCTAATGCGCTTTCAGGTGGGCGAACCGTACGTCAAACGATACATTGACGGTTCGATTGCGACGTTAGGGACCCCATCGTCTGAAGCGAACGGCAGGCCATCGGCATGGCAAAACGGCCGGGAAAGTGATGGTGAATTGGCCGACGATAGCGTCGCCACCGTCGGATTGGAATTCGTCGTCGATTTGCCGAAACAGATGGCCACTGGAGCGTTCGCCATTAGACGGGTCTCGTGCACGGCCCTAGTGGGAGACATTTATCAAAGCGTTACGTACGCAAATCTGTCGATCGTTGACGGACGCTCAGCTAAGTCGATCGCCACAGCTCGCACTCCTTCTCACCTCCTCCATTCTTCCAGTAAGCAATGTATATATTTATACTGTCTCATTTGTGTGTTTTCTCTTGTCATATTATATAATAGGCTATATAGCATTTAATATAAGGCATCAAAAACACGCTATATTCGTTTTAAGGGAAAGGGCTGCTGATATTATATATAGACTGCATAAGACGTATATATAAACGCATAGACTATTTATCTTTAAGAATTCGGTTAGAATATAAATGTTAAACTAGCAATTGATGAAAACAGCTATTTTTCTATATTGAGAATTGGCAATTTTCGTTTCGGAATTTGATTTGATGCCATCCCATGTTTTATTTTTTTTTATATTTGAAATGTTTTCAACTGGGCCTGTATATATACAATGTGAACGGAGTATAAGTTTGTTGTAGTGCATCAACTTGTTAGCCTAACGTGCATGTCATACAACGAAGTTACACGCACGACAAGTGTAAAAAAAGAAAAGAAAATCGAGAGAGAGAAAGAAAAAGATGTACATAAGCGACTATAACTTTTTGTTATATACGATTTTCTGTTTGTTGTGTAGATGGAAGTTCGGCAAACGGACGGAGTTGGCATTCGACTTGGATCGGTCTTGTCTTTTGTTGCATATTTCATCTGGTACGTCAAACGGCGGTCGATATTACCGCGGCCGTCCTTCGCATATAGTTCCTGCGTTCGGTTTCATCAGCGTCATTTTGAACAAATAAAAATCCATCGTATTTATAATTATTAGTTATTACTACCCACCAAAGGCAGCGCAACGCAACGCGTCCAGCAAAACCTATCTTTATTACGACTATAAACAGAAGTTTTTGCGTTAACTGATGGTGATCTTTTATTCATGTATAGAACAAAGTTGCTCTTGATGTCCGAAATAAACTGCTCTCCGTGCGGCCGATGACTTTCTAAAGCGAAAACAATCTCACTTCACATCATATACTGCTGTATAGACTGATATTGAATTGAACTGTTGATGCGTCATTGACTATATATATGATATTTATACCGATTTCGTTAGGTCTATTAATAATATTCCAATCAACATCACGATGAATTGAAAGTGTTAGATGCGACCAACAAGTCCAATCACAGTTGCAACATGAAATAAGACATTATAGGTCTATAGTCTAATACATTATTGGTTTTCACAGCAGTTGCATACATAAGTTATATAAGCGGACGTTTTAGACATGACGTGTGCTCTTTCCAGAAATCCATTCAGATTTTTGTTAGTTCAGACAAGTCATCACGACTATAGTTTTGACACCTGCATCAGGAAATTGTATATTTGCATTGAATATGGCGGTGCTGTATAGTCTATAATATATATATATATTAGCTTCATTGTTAACTGCAAGTCCGAATGTTGTTCTCAACTTGCGCGTGTCCGGCTTTGAACGGAAGTTCCATTCAAACTGTCCGACCATCATCAGCCATATAGGGTTATATATACTATAAAGGGTTTCAAATGGTGCGTTTGAACTTTCTTATATCAAGCCAACCATCTTTTGTCTTTTGTTCGCCATGTTGGCTAATTTTTGTCAGCTTTACCTTTAAATTATAACTATGACCTATTGTATATAAACAAGTTGGTCAGTATTTGCAAACATCTTGCTTATAGAAATAATGACAGCAGTATTAAACTACTATATGAAATATAGTGTAAAGATGTACATAGTTAACGCATTATGAAGTGTGTTGTCTATTTCTGAACAAACTGCTTGGAATACATCGCTGATTTACACGTTTTTTTTTTTTAAATCCAAATAAGCAAGAGTTTTTCTTATTTTCATCGTCGTCACTCTTCGTGATTTCTCTATCGTTACGTAAAAGTGAAAACGATTAAGTATATATCGCTTGATTTTATTCCCATATGTATATAGTGTTAATCGCTTATTCATGCACTCTCAGTTTTCAGGGGATATTCTAATCTTATACGTTGGTTATCCGAGATTCGAATACCTCTTAGCTAGAATAGGTCTGGTAGATGGTCTTACCTATTCTAAATCTTCGACTATCTATAAGACAATCCTTATTCGAAATAGAATACCCTTCGTACTTCCGGGTATTCGAAGATCGAGTTTGAATAAAACGCCCCCTCCGTATTCGAATTCGAATACCAGGTATTCGAATTTTTGCATCAGCGTCAGTAAACGTTGCCATCCAAGAGATATTTATCAATAAAAATCATTTTAAAATACAGAATACTGGATAGAAATCCCACAAATAATTCTTAGACACCGGGATTTGATTTAATATAACAGATTTAGCAATATTGAAACAATAAATATTTTTTGTCAAATCTAATTTGAAATATGGCAAACATCCAGCATGCAAAAAAAAAAAGAGGGGCGTCAGTGCAGACAATTTTGACAGTTATGTGATTGAGGGCTTTAATGGAATCTAAAACTTGTATCTCAACTTTATCTGCAGAAGACCTGCGGTTGCATCTCCTGTCGACTAACAAACTGCCGGCTGGAATTCCAGAAAAATTGCTAGGTAATATCTATGTAGTAGGAATCTATTTTAAGTTGAACATTTTCTGTGCTGTGTGTTTGTTGGTTGGTGAGACCCTTTTCCAAAATGTCCATTGATTCTTTTAAATGCTTTTTATGTTCAGTTATAGTTAAAGGCAATTATTCTCAACTGACAAGTCACTTGAAACTTTTTCATGGCTTCCTTAAAACAACAGGTCATAGTAACAGAACTTTGTATTGTGGGAACGCTGACTGCAAGGCTGGCTTCAACAGTTTTGCTAAATATAGAGACCACGTTATCAATTGTTTAAAAGAAGCGCATCACAATTGTTCAGATCCTAGTGAATCGCTTAGTGACATTGACTGGAAAACTCGACTTATTTCCCCCGACGGAGAAAAGAAAAAATCTTGGTGAAGCCATAGTGGCTGCGTTTCCTTGCCTGGGAATCAACGTGGATGGCAAAGTGTTTTCTTGTCATTTCTATAATCAAACAACTGGATCTGGTTTTATTGAGACAAGGCTGAAAAGACTGAGGGAAGTTCATCGTGAAGAACCACGCCGGAAGAGGCCAACACAGGACTCTTCTCCAATCCAAAAAAAACCGCGTGTCACGAAACGGCCTCATGTAAAGAAAAATGCCGACTACATCTTCAATGAAGCCGAATGCCAGTTTAAGGTTTATTTTTTAAATAACATTCAATCCACAATAAAAGCTTTAACTTTGTTTATATTTACAGGTTGAATGGTTGAAGAGTCATCCGCCTGGAGGAGATAATGACACAGTCATCATTGAGTACAGCAAGGCGACTTTTGGGTATCGCCAAAAAGAAATCAAACAAACTCTGACTGAACCTGGTCTCATCATGAAAGAATATCCCCGCTTCAAGGACTTCCAAAATGGATCTCTGGTAATGTGCTACAGCAATACGTTCGAGATGTTTCAGCTAACTTATTTTTATTCCTAAAGTTTCAGGTAGAATTTCAGTTACTCTATCCCGATGCCAAGAACTTCGAAAAGTCTTTAAAGAAAAATTCTTATTTAAAATATTGGCTCTGGCTAATAAAAAAAACATTGACATTCCTGACTGCCCTGACGGTAAGTTGATTATAGTCTACTTTTCGAGTTAATTTGTCATTTTTCACGAAATACCTTTTAACAGAATGTCTTAAGGCCGTTTTCGTGTTACTAAAGCTGACTCTCAAGCATCGTTAAACTCCGAAAAGTTAATTTTCGTTTGATTACGGAACGACTGATAGTCTTTTTAAAGGCAATTTTCTTTTCAGTTTAAAAGTTTACTCTTTTTCGTCTTTATTTATAACTATAGCAATTTTTTATTGTGTTGTGTTTACAGGATAATGCTGACTTGATTCAATTAAGCGAAACGCGAGACCCTCATTTGAAGCAGCCATTCATCTGCTGCATGGGAACGATGGAAACTCCTACAAACTTCTGGATTGTTATCGATCGTGATATAATACTGTGTGGTAACGACTTTGCAACTGCTTTCGTTAACTTGTTTTGCTCGTTTTATGCATTTAATTTAAATTTCCCTCAGTATTTGGAATCATTTTATGGATTTTTTGAGGAATGCGTTTTCGATATTAAAATTCCTTCTCCCTCAGTAACAGCCTTTAGAGCATCCCTAGAATGTTTAAGAGACCTACAAGGCTAAATTGCAATGCTAACACAATCGAGCTTAAAAGAAAAGGGCGCCCACTTTTATAAAAGTGGGCGCTTTCAAGCTTATAAGCTTGATTGTGTCATCATGTGCAATGATGTTTATTTTTAAGTTGAGGTGTTCCAAAAATGCAAATACTGTTGTCTTATTTTGTTCTCCTGTTCTTTATAATAACAAACTGGGTTTTTTATGATAAAAAATTTGTTGTATTTGTATAAATGTTGTCTTGCACCGTTGTAGTATGCTCCTTCCCATGGCCTAATCTCAGATGAATACAGACTTCTGAAAGACATTTATATTTTGTAATTTATTCATAGTCGTGAAGCAGTATATTTATAGATTGGTGAGTATGCATGAAGAATCGGGGGAAGGGTAAATTCAGGATGCTAGTAGGAATCGAATATCCCTAGTATAGGGGGTATTCGGGGGATATTCGAACCCCTATTCTAGAACAGGTATGCTACTAATAGAATACCCTCCCTATACTATTAGTAGCAAAAACCAAAACGCTACTAGTTCGAATACCCTCGAATACCCCCAAAAAACTGAGAGTGTGGTATTAAGCAGCAGCGCGTTCTATATTACATAAGCTATTATCTATAACGTTATTTATATAAGCGAAGCGGCTGCCATCAATGTCAATCTTTCAAGGTCTATATACCAGTGCTTTTGATTATGAAATGAAACGGACGTAACCCCGTTCCTGATGGCGCTCTAAAATTTTAAGCTGACAAGTGCGCAGCCAACGCAATTACCCCTTTTCACCTCCCACGAGGTTTATCGACGATTATTAAAGAATGTTTTGATTGATCGGCTTTACTTCCGCCTCCCCAGCTTATAGGTAGGTCTAGCCTACTCAATATGCTATATATTTAGGTATATATAGCCTAGACTATATTATAATATAAACACAGAACGCTTATGACACTATAGGTAATAATGGGATTTATATATATCTAGGCTATACATGTCAACACAAGTTTTATTCTATATTATAATAAATACGGCCGCCATAAGTTTGTTGGCAAAACTGTTCTATAGATATCTATACAAAGACTATTGTTTTTATGTGCGTTTGCTGATGGAGAGGAGGTATTAATCAAGCTGTTTCATTAAATGCAAAGAATATCTAGTCATGCAGCAGACAACCGCGCAGAAGAGACCTCTCATCATATAACTAAGCAAACAAACAAAAAACTAAAACTAATCTATAAGCATCAAGTTTCTGGCTTTTCGAACATTGCCCGGCAGCAGCAGCGTATATACAGCATGTCATCAAATAGTTGTAGACTATTAGCCTAGACTATAAGAAATAATCTAAGAAGCAGCTACTTATGTTGTCTCGGGGATGCACACGCGGCTAAAGGCATTGCTTCATATTTCCCAATCACATGAAATAATAATAATAATAAAAAAAAGTTACTGACCCATTGCAATATAAATCAAGAAAATATGTAGACTGATGTGTATACCAAAATAGATAAATGTATAAACGTTTTGAGCAGAACGTATATTATATACAGCCCATTGCTCAGTGCCGACCTCTTCTACACTCTCAGTTTTTTGGGGGTATTCGAGGGTATTCGAACTAGTAGCGTTTTGGTTTTTGCTACTAATAGTATAGGGAGGGTATTCTATTAGTAGCATACCTGTTCTAGAATAGGGGTTCGAATATCCCCCGAATACCCCCTATACTAGGGATATTCGATTCCTACTAGCATCCTGAATTTACCCTTCCCCCGATTCTTCATGCATACTCACCAATCTATAAATATACTGCTTCACGACTATGAATAAATTACAAAATATAAATGTCTTTCAGAAGTCTGTATTCATCTGAGATTAGGCCATGGGAAGGAGCATACTACAACGGTGCAAGACAACATTTATACAAATACAACAAATTTTTTATCATAAAAAACCCAGTTTGTTATTATAAAGAACAGGAGAACAAAATAAGACAACAGTATTTGCATTTTTGGAACACCTCAACTTAAAAATAAACATCATTGCACATGATGACACAATCAAGCTTATAAGTTTAAAGCGCCCACTTTTATAAAAGTGGGCGCCATTCACTTTTAAGCTCGATTGTGTTAGCATTGCAATTTAGCCTTGTAGGTCTCTTAAACATTCTAGGGATGCTCTAAAGGCTGTTACTGAGGGAGAAGGAATTTTAATATCGAAAACGCATTCCTCAAAAAATCCATAAAATGATTCCAAATACTGAGGGAAATTTAAATTAAATGCATAAAACGAGCAAAACAAGTTAACGAAAGCAGTTGCAAAGTCGTTACCACACAGTATTATATCACGATCGATAACAATCCAGAAGTTTGTAGGAGTTTCCATCGTTCCCATGCAGCAGATGAATGGCTGCTTCAAATGAGGGTCTCGCGTTTCGCTTAATTGAATCAAGTCAGCATTATCCTGTAAACACAACACAATAAAAAATTGCTATAGTTATAAATAAAGACGAAAAAGAGTAAACTTTTAAACTGAAAAGAAAATTGCCTTTAAAAAGACTATCAGTCGTTCCGTAATCAAACGAAAATTAACTTTTCGGAGTTTAACGATGCTTGGAGTCAGCTTTAGTAACACGAAAACGGCCTTAAGACATTCTGTTAAAAGGTATTTCGTGAAAAATGACAAATTAACTCGAAAAGTAGACTATAATCAACTTACCGTCAGGGCAGTCAGGAATGTCAATGTTTTTTTTATTAGCCAGAGCCAATATTTTAAATAAGAATTTTTCTTTAAAGACTTTTTCGAAGTTCTTGGCATCGGGATAGAGTAACTGAAATTCTACCTGAAACTTTAGGAATAAAAATAAGTTAGCTGAAACATCTCGAACGTATTGCTGTAGCACATTACCAGAGATCCATTTTGGAAGTCCTTGAAGCGGGGATATTCTTTCATGATGAGACCAGGTTCAGTCAGAGTTTGTTTGATTTCTTTTGGGCGATACCCAAAAGTCGCCTTGCTGTACTCAATGATGACTGTGTCATTATCTCCTCCAGGCGGATGACTCTTCAACCATTCAACCTGTAAATATAAACAAAGTTAAAGCTTTTATTGTGGATTGAATGTTATTTAAAAAATAAACCTTAAACTGGCATTCGGCTTCATTGAAGATGTAGTCGGCATTTTTCTTTACATGAGGCCGTTTCGTGACACGCGGTTTTTTTTGGATTGGAGAAGAGTCCTGTGTTGGCCTCTTCCGGCGTGGTTCTTCACGATGAACTTCCCTCAGTCTTTTCAGCCTTGTCTCAATAAAACCAGATCCAGTTGTTTGATTATAGAAATGACAAGAAAACACTTTGCCATCCACGTTGATTCCCAGGCAAGAAAACGCCCCCCCTATGGCTTCACCAAGATTTTTTCTTTTCTCCGTCGGGGGAAATAAGTCGAGTTTTCCAGTCAATGTCACTAAGCGATTCACTAGGATCTGAACAATTGTGATGCGCTTCTTTTAAACAATTGATAACGTGGTCTCTATATTTAGCAAAACTGTTGAAGCCAGCCTTGCAGTCAGCGTTCCCACAATACAAAGTTCTGTTACTATGACCTGTTGTTTTAAGGAAGCCATGAAAAAGTTTCAAGTGACTTGTCAGTTGAGAATAATTGCCTTTAACTATAACTGAACATAAAAAAGCATTTAAAAGAATCAATGGACATTTTGGAAAAGGGTCTCACCAACCAACAAACACACAGCACAGAAAATGTTCAACTTAAAATAGATTCCTACTACATAGATATTACCTAGCAATTTTTCTGGAATTCCAGCCGGCAGTTTGTTAGTCGACAGGAGATGCAACCGCAGGTCTTCTGCAGATAAAGTTGAGATACAAGTTTTAGATTCCATTAAAGCCCTCAATCACATAACTGTCAAAATTGTCTGCACTGACGACCGTCATTAACTTTTTTGCATGCTGGATGTTTGCCATATTTCAAATTAGATTTGACAAAAAATATTTATTGTTTCAATATTGCTAAATCTGTTATATTAAATCAAATCCCGGTGTCTAAGAATTATTTGTGGGATTTCTATCCAGTATTCTGTATTTTAAAATGATTTTTATTGATAAATATCTCTTGGATGGCAACGTTTACTGACGCTGATGCAAAAATTCGAATACCTGGTATTCGAATTCGAATACGGAGGGGGCGTTTTATTCAAACTCGATCTTCGAATACCCGGAAGTACGAAGGGTATTCTATTTCGAATAAGGATTGTCTTATAGATAGTCGAAGATTTAGAATAGGTAAGACCATCTACCAGACCTATTCTAGCTAAGAGGTATTCGAATCTCGGATAACCAACGTATAAGATTAGAATATCCCCTGAAAACTGAGAGTGTATGTCTATGCGCACGTCTCAAAGAACTCGTCCGCCAGACATCACGCAAACCAATCAAATTAACTTTCAATATGTCTATTTAAGTGTCGTCCGGTGAACTTTTAAACATATAACGTCAGCACGGTTATATATACGCACGCAATGCTATAGGTTGTATATATACGAGTGATGTATAGCTACTGCTGAATCTGAAAATTATATTTAAACTCACTATATACGCAAGACGGTTGATTATACGCGGGAATAATCGTCAAGGTTATATACACTCACTGACTTGTAAAGGCCTAACGTAGCCTATAAATAGAACTATACATTACAATTTTTTAGCTTGGAATTCTATATCGCATTAAAGTTACATCATTTCCTAGATTAAACTATATTACGTGGATGCCGAACGAATTTCACTATGAAAAATCTGCAAATACAAGATGAGACAACATTTCGTCTAAAGAGTTTCAACTTTCATCCTTTATTCAAATCGCAGACAATGCGTTTTACATCTAGTATACACAACACATATATAGGTCGGTGCTTTACGTGCATATATACTGTATACTACATACCTATATAATATACCATAAATAAATACAGCCATTAAAAAAACAAAAAAAGCATTTGCACTGTGAATTCCGTTTTACTGATGAAACACCATTTAGAAATGGAAGAATAAGTTCCATGTAGCGCGTCTTTTAACCGTCACTCGTCAGATTGAACATGACGAGCAAAACGTATATAGATGTACACATATAGGCTTATCTACCTATTGAAGATGTTGACGTATATACCACGTCTGTGTGTGTATGAACACTTTCCAATAGTCACTCACAGCACACATAAGAGATCTGGAATCAAAAGGAATGTAATCTAATCGTTTATATACATATATAGTATATACATAGGATTAAAAAAAAAAAAAAAATTGAAAGAAAAAAAAAAGAAAAAGAAAGTTGGTTGTTATATATAGAGAGAGAACTGATCATTTCAGGCAGCACCAAAGAGAAATAGCGCAAAACTCGTTGCTTGATCAATGCCAACAAAGTAAGGCCTATTTGAGTTCAGTGGAACTGAATGTGATTGCTTTCGACTATACAAATCTGTGTAGACCTACGTATGTATATACACATATACTGTAGCCTATACACAGCTTTGGCTCTCTTTTTTGGGCGGAGAATAAAAAAAACCAAAAAAACATGCTGTTTGAGGCCGAGACAAAATAGGAAAGCGAACGACGAAAAGGGCAGGAAATATAAAGACCAGCATGCATACAGATGTGTAGACTGTAAAAGCCTTGCAGTGTAAGGCCTAAGTGAATAGTCTGTCGCATTTATTCAACTTTTTCTAGATGGGAGATGAAGACCCTCTATTTATTTTGATTTTTTTTCTTCTTCTTTCCCTTCATCTGTCTCTGCTGTGCTCTTTGCTGTTGGCCCAGAGCTATACATCTATATACTGCTGGCGTTGCGTGGAACTCTTCTGGACAACGCCTAGAGGTAATAAAAGATGCGACCGAAATGTTCTTGAAGTTTATATACTGTGCGTAATAGACTACATCGTCAATCTTAAAAATGATTAAAAGAGCGTATATTATACACAGCAGCAGGTATATATAGAAACGTTTTAGAAGCTTCACTTTCATTTGGACGTATATAATAAACGGAAAAGCAGCACATCAAAAATACGAAATTGCGCATACATGGGTTCGATGCTAGTTATATCGAGCACGTTGCATATCAGGCTTATATGCGTTTCTTATATGAAGTTCACACCACAATATACGGAACGAAGTTTATGGGAACAGCAGCCAACTTTCGACAATGTTATCAATTCCTGATGTTCCTCCATCGCGTATTAAAGACCACCAAATTATACGGTAACCATATATATACGTCATAAAATGGGTAGCTAACACATACGTCAATAATATTTGTTGTCTGCTTATACTTGAATTTCATAGATTTCGAAGAAAATTGATCGGATTATGAAGGAGTCGCTATGCACGGGTGGGAGTTCTCCAAGGCTTTGCTATGGAAAACTGATTCAATTCCCAATCATAATAAAATTTAAAGAATAAAATAAAATAGTCTACCGGATATGTTAGGCTATAGACCTATAATATTACAGAGTGACATATTTACAGAATTTCGCTGTCTGCATGTCGACAATTAGTATAGAAAACTAAGAAACGTGACTTAGGTGAACAAGCAGTCAGTTAGAAAGAAAGTGGAAAAAAAAATGGACGAAAACATAAAAAGAAAAGGGAAGGGAAAATATATATAAACAAGGTCTTCCCGCTTTTCCTGATGCTAACGCATCCGTGTACATCAAGACAGTTAGTTGGACGTATTGCCCTGGAGACCGCTACAGCGCCATCGTATATATATAAACTTGTAGAAACATAGCCTATATAATACAAGAGAGGGGCATGCAGCCTCAGCGTGCATTCGTTGTTAGGCCTACAGCAATGCAGCCGCATACGTATATGAAACCCATATGGAATAGGGACGTGAGTGGTCGGTTGGCACGCCATTAACCAATAAAGCCATTATTTTTCTGGCCGTATAATTCTAAATATATACATCTATAGTCAGGGTTTAATCCACACACACACACGCGCGTCCAAAAGGTATTCCACTTGCTGCTTTTGCTGGCTATATAAGTGTAGTATTAAATACATATATACGCCAACAGGCAAGTTGCTGTTTGTATTAGACATTTATAGACAATAACGTCTGCCTCTGCCTATATATCGTACGTCCTGGAACCGTATTCTTGTTATGAAAGGAACTCTTTTGCTTTTATATTTGCTTGCGTATATTCTCTCTCTATATATAAAAGGTGCTGGGACGCTTTGTGCTGAGGACAGATTTCCTGTTCTCAGTCTAAACCTGGCGGTGAATCAAATACTATATGGTCACTTTCTGAGAACCGTATTGTTTTATATACCATCGAAAACGTATAGTGAAAATATTACTTGAGCTATATTATGTATATATATACTCGATAAAGTTATATTACGTATATGTGTCTATATATATTACAAGTATTCCCTTCTCCCTTCCCCCCCTTTTTAAAAAATCTTATTACAACAGCTTTATAGAAGCAACAGTGTTTCAGGTAATTTAAAAATGCTATACAGCAAAGTAATATATAATAGAAGGTTTCAACTCTGACGAAAAAGCCAATGTGATGGGTTCCTGGGCACCGTGTAGATATGAGATTATATATCGAATTTGTATATGGGATAATGTTACGGAAATCTGTGTTCCTCGTCAACGTGTCGTAAAGCACTGTTGATGGCAAACGAGTTTTGTATTTATTGATAGATAAATTGGATAAGGAGAATTTAGTTTTTGGAGACGGGACCAATATATTTATTAGTTCCCGCTGTTGTATTTTATATATATTAGGACAGGTGAATTCCATCGCTTTATACTGGAATCCCTGGTCCAACTCGAATATGTAAAAACCCAACGGTATACATATCTATAATACATTTCATCAGACAAAGGGTTTACAAAATTTCTGTCCCAAAATATCCATTTTGCTCGCTATAGGATTCTCAGCCCTTTCTATGTAACTTGCTGCTTGGTAATTCTTAGAATAGTTTTGCCGTGAAAAAAAAAAATTATAATAAATAAATCGAATGGGGAAAGCCGGGAATATGATGGAAACGGGACATGCTTAGGGCAAATCGCGTATTTATTTATATGTATTTTTTGAAATCCCAATAAAGGAATTTGCAATAATGTGTATAGTCTAAGCCTTAAGAAAACTGGTCCAGTGAGGTTCTTTCGCAAAAGCTCATATACAGACAATAGCATCAAAAATGTTATATATCGCTATCATCCAATCAAAATGTTTGCAGCCAACGCACCCACAAAGAAATGATGCGGGAATGCAGAGAATAGCCTATATATGGGCAGGAAATCTTTATACACGATTGAGTAACCGCCCTGTTGCCAAACGCAAAACTCAATGAAAACAAACAAACAAGGAAATGAGCTATACATCCAATCAAATCATCAAAGGGAAGCCAAAAACTATAGCCGCGCTTAATCGAAACATATTCGCCACACAATCAGCCCAACGCTTCCCCGGCAATCTGTTCAAATCCTATATATATAGAATCATACATAGGTCTATCTATAGGCCTACTATATGTAAATTATACATGATCCAAGTATAAACGAAACTCGTGCTGGTTCAGTAATATACTATTATATCTGTCTGATGCGATAATCTTTCCATGCAAATCCTGAAACATATAGGCAATTCATCATTTTATGCATGTTGTCACATCACACACACAAAAATCGAAATCAAAATCAAAAACAAATGAAAAAAAAAAGGGAATTGTTCGTTGCGGAAAGCCGCGGTGATGCCATGCGCATGATACTGAATAAAACCGGGCCATCTTTTTGCGCGTGTTCCTGTCGGAATCGATGATCAGCGTGTCTAATGCCTTTGAAAGACTCTTGTCTTTATATCTTTCTTGACAAAGCTAGCGGTATATGCAGGGCGTGGTGCGCTTTCGTGCATTCTATATGTTGGCGCAAAACGTGGCAATTCATGCATTTGGATGCCACAACTCGTCGACCAACAACTCGATTTCAAGGCGAAATGTTTCACATCGTCAGCAGTTGTCCGAGTTGTGAATATTCAACGACGCATCGTGTGACGCACTTGATGTCCACTCTGATTTTTCCTCAATAACTCCATGCCACAATGTATATCCTATATGTATATGCGACCTAAAGACTCCGGACAGGGCCAATGATGCATGCGCTATTATGACAAGAGATTATATAGTATACAGCTATAAAATCGCGATGCGTATATAATGAATGCCTCCTACGTAATACGGATAATATAAAAAGCTTTTTTCTTTTTTCCATATTACGGAATTAATGCTGACAGTCTATTGTCATTTGCATACACCAAACAATTTTTGGCAGTTCAGACTCCCAACTGATGATCTTTTCAGATATATTGTATATACAGGACTATATTAAAAATGACCGTATATATTTTACGCAACCCCCTGCTATGCATAAATAGGCCTATACACGGATTTGCCTTTATCAGGTATATATTATTGAAAGCCGGTAGCAATTTGATTTTATCTTAGACATCAACAAACATACAGCCAACATTGCATTGGCTTTATTCTGCTGTTTTATATGAGCGCACTGTGGCCAGGTTTAGCCTATATATTTATGCCTGTCTATATATAGTGTAAAAATAGCAATTTCAATGACAACAAAGGTTGAATTAGTTAACGGCTTTACCGGCAAATTTTGCCATAATTACATGCATGTTTGTCTCCCCTTCATTGAGCTTCGCGTGCTGAGTTATATACAAAAGTCCGCATATACTTAATAGATCGGCGATTGTTTGCTCGTCCAAGGGTCGATGCCAATTCTTAGAAGATTCGAAGCAATGAAAAAAAGGCATAATAATCAAAGCGTAATAAATTTGTACGATTAATCTTTTGCAGTTTATTTTTTCCGGTTCAGCAGCCCGTTTAGGGGGGGAGAGGGGGGATGCTTGAGTTAGTCTGAAAAGGTTGTTGAGGCCTGCCAGGGCTGTGGCATCATTTCCTCAATGATTTTTTTCTTTGTTGCTATTGACTAACGTGCCCAGATAAAGAGGGAAACCCGGAAAGAAAAAACAAATTTTGAAGCATAAACAAAAAATGCAAAAAATATATAGTAATTCATGCTGTCGTTCTATGGACTAAAAATAGGCTCAATGAATAAGTTTGCATTTGCAATGAGTATAAATTCAAAAAGCACATGCAAAAAACAAACAAAAAGTTGTTGCTATTTTTCAGTTTTTGTTTTTGTTTTCTTCTACCGATTTGCATGCAGCGTCCACCTATATATATATATAGACCCAACGCTGGTATAGTATACGGATCAACAACAACAGCTATACGAAAAATGTGATAATGATCTCTATACAAAAGCTCTAAAAAAAAAAAAAAAAATGTTTGTTTCCTGGCGCGGAAATAAAAAGAAGCAAAAGCTGACTGGAGTATATCGGCTAGTCTTTATAGGTTATACATCAACGGGAAGGTTGCAATTTCTAAAATGATCTGAAATCCATCCGGCCGACGCGTGCGCTTCACCGACTCGGAAGGAACAAACATTCCATTAGTCACGCACTGACGTCTTCTCGGCCCCATTGACGCGATCTTTTATTTTTTATTTTTATTTTTTTGCCCGTCTCTAGCAAACAGCCGCTCAGCCGCCAACCCTTGCGTATATATATGACCCTGGACTTTGATGGTATAGACATAGACAGCAGGCCTATATAGATTTCAAAAAAAAATCTATACATAGTCTACATAGTTTAAGATAGATGGAACTGCGGTCCAACGTTCATTCATAGACAAAACTTCGATGTGCCACCCTGTTTTCTAGAGAGAGTTTTGGCGTAGACGAGGATGGTCTATACCACAATATTATTTTCAAGAGTTCGATCCCAAACATACATAGAATAGCTGTACCCACGTATATACCATTATCTTGCCGGCCTATATATTGGTAGCCTATATTTTAAAAAAAGAAAGTTTTGGCTTGTGGTAGGCTATGTATAATGACCATCGTGCGAGAACAACATCTTATCATTCACCCTCTTCCTTGTTGCAGATGGATGAACTGAAGCATTAATCTCCCGCGGCTTCATGACACCGGCGCACAGCAGCATATAATATAGTCATCAACGATTGCATTCTAAAACGGATCAAAATGCAGAAGGAATGCTAAACAATAACTCGACAGCGATCGCTGTTTTGCGCTGCTCTATATAATATTTCATCTGCTCGAGAGAAAACGTTTCTAATAACGAAGAAGAATCTGAGAGATGGTTCACGAATCTCGAGTACGGGGGGGCTATTCTTCTGAGAAAAAGTGTGCAGGTATATATAAAAATAGAGAGGGCCTAATGTTTAATCTAGATGAACTATAGGCTAAATGATTCCAGGAAAAAACTTTTGTTTCGTTTATAGTCCACAGAGAATACAGCACTTCTTATGAATTTAATCTATGTATTATAGTCCTAATATAGTATAGGCCCTATATAAAGTCAAATGCTGTGAGCTTGATCCTTGGCGATTCACTAATTAAAATGAAATCATTGGAATTATTACAGCCAGGTAATTAAATTGTTGAATCGTTCAATTGGCACTGTATATTATATATATACTTGTGGCAGTTGTATTCATCGTTTTTCTCAAAGAACTATTATACGCGTTTGACGATGAACGTTGATGTTTGCGCGTGTTCAGCATAATACACATCCATATATAGAATTGCTTTGTTGAATGAAATGTAGCCTATATAAGCTAGCAGAATTGTAGACTAAATGACAGCCTCACTTTGAATAATTGATATCAACAAAACTGTTAGTCTGGCGACTATATAAAGGGGGCAGAACATTTGCATATTTCGGGAGCCTATATAATATAAGTAATAATATACTCTCATGCTTGATTGGAGTGCCGTACTTCCGTTGCCAACCATTTCTCTCTTTCCCGCTGCTAGTTTCTAATATTATTATTCAAGAAGGGGGAGAAAGGCAAACAAGGGGAGGCGGAATTCCACACCCCACCCCCTCCTGCCTGTTATGAAATGTTCAAAGAGAGACAAAACCCAAAAGATTTCCATATACGTCGGTTGGTTCAATCTTCTTGGTATGTATTACGTATAACTTCCTGTTTTTGAAGTTGCTTCATTTTTTTCTATACTTTAGGCTATATAGTCTACTTGCGCCGCCCACTGTTTTTCGAAAGCTCGGCTACCGCGTATATAAATATCACATGGAGTTCTTATAGACGTGATTACAATTGTGCTGATGTTCACTCACGAATAATTAAAAAAAAGAATCGTCATGTCATGCCTTGTGCATCAGTGGCACACAGAGGAACGAATGATCAGCAAACGTCTTGCGTGGCTATTATGTTATTCTTAAAAATATGCCTCCGCACCGAGACTCAAAGTAGATAGCTTCATGCAGGTTATATAAAGTTATATTATAAATGGCAGCCAGACATCAACGAAGACTATAGAGAGAAAAAGAAAAAAAAAAAAATCTTGTTATTCCCTGCTGTGCTGGCCAATGCAGTTAAGAAATTATTATTACTGCCTATCTACAGTTATATACTTAATAATGGTGAGCCATTACCGTTTGATAATTCATTATACGTAGGCTATACAGTATAGGCTAGATAGAGCGATAAAGGCTCAGTTGAGTTGTATATGAGGCATTCGTCTTAAAGCTTTGGATCTCGTCACATGTCGCACGGAATATGGCCACACGTCAGCCTTGACGAAGACTGTGTCTAGGGCTATATACAAAACCAGTTGCCGCGGAAACTATATGGTTACAGGACTGTGAACGCAGCCGCGACAGACATCTGCTATTGAAAAAAGACCTCAATATGGTAATGCACTGCTCAGCAATTCATCTGTTCAAGTATTAGACGACCTAATGAGCTAATTTTTAACTAACTGATGGGATTAGATAAGGGCCTTGTATTTCAGATCAATATTACAGCGGCCAAACAAAGGTATACAAACAAAAGGTGAACGACAAATGAGATGCGAATCAAAAATGCATATAGTTATATCTGATCTTGCATTGTATTGACCCGCTTCCTACATAAACGAAAAAGAGTGAACTATAAAACAACAAAAACAGCAAGGTTTCTTTTGTCCTCACGTTTATAATGCCGAGGCAGCTTGATTATAGCGGACACAGAAAATTCAGTTGAATGTGAACGAATTCCTATATACTTTATCTATATACTAGGCTATATGGAAGTTCGCGGAAGTTTGTTACAGAAACGGAAAAAAAACAATTGAGGTTCCACCAACGTTTTCTTTTTCTTTCTGGTATATAAGTAAAGTATTTGTATACAGTTATATACAATAGATTTCCACACTGACAACTTTATGATTTAGATTGACACGCGCTGTTATATAAGGGTGGCATTTTTGTCGTTGAATCGGCGATAGAAGCCTCTTTAAGTGCTAATATATACTTTTTCAGCATCTGCTCGCAGACAACACAAATGAATGCTGGGGCCAAGCGTTGCTTATTGTCAAACGACCGAGTTACGTTGACGCTTTATATATATATGCGCTGTGCGATTCGATTGCTTTCGCGACGATATATACGAGAAGAATCAACTTAAAGGCGCCGATGTATACGTGACTAGCTTATTCTGATGTTACTTTTGGGAATCGTGAACGGCGCACCAAATGTTGTTGGACGAGGCCGTTAAAGAAAACACAGGAAAAGAAAAGCAAAAACAAACGTTCGCTTTCTGCGGCCATTACAATTAATCCGTATATATACTGTATAGGCTCTTCAAACTTATTGAGCTCCTTATATGAAAGAAGTTAACCAGCACCAATCGAAATGGTTTCCACAGCAAATATACTCTTGTAGCCTATAACCTATATTTATATGTTCGTGGGGAGTTTGGTTTGTGCAGCAGCACTCGAGTTTCGAATTTGCAGTGAAAACCATTGAATAAAATTAAGAATCCTTAATCATTTAATGCAGAATTTGTGACGAATATCAGCACCTGCTGCGGTTGATGGAAGCCAATCGACGAACAATATTTCCGTTACGTGCAAATCACATAATACTGATGCATCATGATTACTGTTTTTGTCTAAATCAGGCTTACACTAGGTTTCTCCATGCTCGTAAATGACAAATCAAATTATCTTAAATATGCACGCAGTTCCTGCAGCCTTGCAACTTAGATTTTATAGTTATCAGACCTATTTTTTAAATCATCAGTGACATGATAGGCGTTGGTGCAACGCAAAATAACTGTTACCCTAATGTTCTAATTCAATAGAATTGATTAGCTGCATTACGTTAACAAGTTTAAAATGTTTTATTGCACGTCGTACGTCCTTAATTGTCTAGCCGTTTACCAGCGAAGGCCAGAAAGGCAATTTGAAGATGGTATACAGACGAATGAGTCTCGCGAGGATTGCCTGTATAAATGTGCACAGTTGTGCACGAATGTGATCACGTCACAAGGCTTGTTGCTTTTGTCTTTGTATAAATCTTGGAACAAGTGTAATCGATTGTCCTTGTGATAAGAATATCAAGTGGGCCATACATTGCGTTGATAAAGCCAAGGTTTTCACCAAAAACATTGCATCCTTCTTACATCTGTCAGCATTCCGAGTCCTATACAAATTGGGTGCTGTGTGTGAGACAAAGCACCATTTAGACCTACCTGATTATGAACGATGTTTGCAGACGACGACCTCATTTCACAGACAAGCGAATAATTCTAAATGCTTTGTCCACATTAGTTCGATTAGACGTTGTGGTTTCACCCTTTTTAAGTGAAAAATTAATTTGAACTAAAGATTTTTACTTATATATACTGTATATATATATATTACTGTTTAGCCTATTCATTTTCTTTATAGGCTATATGACATTTCAGATTAAACGGTGTCAGAACTTCCTCGTATAGAATATCAGCCTTCATATATCCCAAATGAAAATACTATAATGCACAGCAAACGACGTCTTTTTGATATATCATCCAAATGCTGAGCAAATCTAAAATTTCCTACTTTCCACTCACTTCGTTATTGCGTAGACCTATAGATATATTGAAACCTTATAAAGTTATAAGCAGATAGCGAACATTGTGGATAACAAAAATAGCTTTACAGAACAAGGATTGGAAAATCGCTCAATGTGTGCAAGACGAGCAACGCAGTTTTACTATTTTGAATGACAGTCGTAGGCGGATTGTGTATTATATTAATTTATGAGAACAACTGTTGCCGTAATATCATTCCACTCTTCAGATTTTTAGACTACGGAATATACATTACAATCCAGAAATATGAACCGAGTTGATCCAACCAGCTGTCAAGTCAAATCTCTTGTCTCATGTTCTTGTCACCGCTGCCTCCCTGTCACGGTGTGCTAGTCTGGGTCTAGGTCTACTTATATATCTTTTATATAGCCGACGTTCACGAAGAGGATAATAGTGCACTTCTCGGTTAAGAAACCGAGAAGTGTGTGCGACTGGAGACAACATCTGCTCCGGTTTCTCCCTCTCCAATCACGACGAATTTGCTCCGGCCTCCAACTTCGACCGATTTCCAAGAACAAAAAAATGACCACAGGTTGAAGGATTTCGAGTTTTGATGCAGCAAGATAAAAGGTGAAAATGAACAGTTGCACTTCAAGTCAGAGGTATAAAACTGTAGGAAAAGCGCGGGCAACACAATTATGTCCCATTTAAAAAATTTTTTAATTGATTGTTCTGTTCAGCACCCGACCGACTTGAAGAAAGAATTGTGAATAATCAACAAATCGAGAAAAAATATTATCTTCAAGTTTAGCCTATTTTTTTTTTAAATATACAATTTAGTATGGACAGATATGCTGCTGCGCGTTTCCATGATTGATTTAAAAAAGGAAAAAAAAATATGAAGGCCCTTGCCTTATAATCGTGTTCTTGTCCAACCTGACAAATTCCCTTGCTTTAGGAATTTTCCTTAAAAAAAAAAGACAGCACGCCCTCAGCTGTTAAAATTATTCGGACATCATCTGTCTCTTTCTCATGTTAACATATAGGATGCCATACTGAATGAGGAAAAGAAGGGAATAAAGAGGTAGCCTTATTTGCTTCCGTAATCTAGCCTATATAGCTGTACACTTATACGGTGATCCAGGCTCTTTCTTCTGGCTAACGTTTCCGGATTAACATATAGCTATTTTGCCAACTGGGTGCTAGTCAGGCTACATACTACGAAAAGCTCCATTTGTTTTTTTTTTTTTAGTTTGTTGACACTTCTTTCGTTTGCTTTCAGCTCGTTACTTTTAGGTTGCAGTGCCATGCTTACTCTTCGTTTGTTGATTCAGTTGCTATAGTCTCCATCGGCTACCACCTGGTTGCCCAGAAATCGTCACACAGAAAAGATATTTGCCTTGTCTTATCTTCAAGTCGGTGTTGTCTTTGAAAAAAAGTATCTTTTAACCCATTTGTGATTTTTTCTATTTGATTCTTTCATTTATGATAACAGATAGTTTCCCGATATTAGGGGTTCTATCAAAACTCTATTCCCTTGTGCCCATCCCCAACCGAATTTCCCGATAGGGATTCTATCAAAACTCTTTGGTCTATACCCAACATTTTCCCGATAGGGATTCTATCAAAACTCTATTTCGTTACCATACCCCAAATGGATTTCGACCAACTTTGTTCCGAGACTTTCCTCCCGAGATGGCGCCATATTCACGGAGGTATCGGCACTTTTACACGTTTTTTTTTTACCATCGATGCTGTGACGCGGAAATTGGTATCTTCGTGTAGAAGACATAGCCTAATTATACCGTGCAACGTCGAGGTTCCATGATTATCGGCTGAACGATGAAGGAATGGGGAGCAATCTAACCGGCCGACTCGAGTTGCGGTAGTTTTTGTTTTCACGATAGATGGTGTTTTCGGGCAAAACTATAAATAAAAGCCGCGAACTTAGTTTTGAAGGCGTGGCTTCGAGAGGCTACTCTTATTCTAAAAGCCGTGGAATTTCTCATCTCTTATCATAAAATAAATATACATTGTTTGTTTCTACTTTCTAGGGCTCGGCCCTGCGGTGATCAGGTAGCTTTTTCGGTGATCGGGTAGCTAATTTTGATTTTCGGTGTGAATCTGACAGATCGCAGATCGTCCATTTTCTTACCCATGGGTAAACAGATCCAAACCGGTTCCAAAGAAAAAAAGGACCCACCTAGAACCAGTTCCTAGACCCGGTTCTAAGACCCTCTTCTAAGAAAAAGTTCCCAAACCCGGTTCTAAAAACCGGTTTCCCCGGTTTTTTACCCGTTTACCCGGACTGTTCACCCATTTACCCGGACATTTTACCCAACTTCTTTTAAGCCGCCATCTCAAAAAATGGCGGCGGATCTAACCGATCGCACCGCAGAAACGCACCGGAACCGATCTGTTTCTGGAGGACCCGAACCAATCCGATCTCAACACATAGATCATTTTTCGGGTAGATCAGATCGGTTTACCCGATCTCGGCCAATCGGGGCCGAGCCCTAATTGTTTCTAGCAAATAAAAAGGGATAAGGTTTGTGCTACTCTTTGGGATATCAATGTATTTATTTTCCCTAAATAATTTCTCATCTCTTATCACTTATCATAAAATAAATATATGTTGTTTCTAGTAAATAAAAATGGTCGTGCCTATTGCCCCTCAACTCCAGATGGCACTAGTTACAGGGAAGGGTCGGCCTTCTGACTTCTTTTTCTTTTTTTTATTATGTAATACCTTCGTCCTTCGTGTAGTCTGATATTCACGGTCGATACTGATATTTACGTTTTTTTCCTTACTTATTTTATTGAGGTAAAATCTTTCAGTGGGTACTAATTGCAAATGCATTCTTTTCTTCAGAGACGTGCGTGTCACAAGATGATGCTTTTTTGGTATGATTTTGTTTTTTGAGATAGTTTTATATGATTAATGTCATTTGAAATGACATTGATGACGAATATAATACCTAAAGCACGATATAATAGTAAGGTACACTATCACCTATCCCAAAATCGGCGGGTGTTAACAAAGTGGTTATGTGTTATATTCCCGATTTTTGGGACCAAAATCAAAATGATGGTGCAATTTGGTAATCTTTTATTTATGTTTTAAATTATCCCTATTTTGAAAAATTGCGCCATTTGCGGCGTTGCCTAATTCTTTTTGTTTTTTATTTCAAAGCAGAAGCATACCGTATACGGTGTCAGCCAGTATCAAAAACGTCTAATCCGGGGGGTTGGCAACTCAATATCTGGGTGTACGAGGATTCAGAATCTTAAAGATTCTCGAGATTCTGTAAGATCCTAGGGATTCTGTAAGATCCTAGGGATTCTGTAAGATCCTAGGGATTCTGTAAAATTCTAGGGATTCTATCAGATTCTGAAGATTCTATCAAATTCGAAAGATTCTGAAAATTTAAAATAAGATTCTAATGCCTTTTAAATATAATCTTTCTTGTCCTCAAGGGGTTTATTGGGTTCCAATCATTAACACATAGCATTAAGAAGGCAACAGCTCGTTGACAAATGAATATAGATCACTAATTATGTGGCGAAGAAGAAACAACCGGGAATTGCTGGGATCTATAGTTGGTGGCGGAATACTACAAACATATGTCTCGCAGGGGTGGAAACCATGGGACGAGACTATAATGTCCTTTAATTCAGACTGGATCTCCTTCTTGGTTGAATTCCACACGACTTCATACCAAATGCATAAAGCGCCTAAATTATTTTGATCACCATCATACGCCCATTCCAAAACCCGTTTTCCTAATTCTTTTTTACTCCCAACTCGTAGAGAAAAAGACAAAACCCTACCCAACAGGAATTTATTAGGCAAAGGACAGTCTTCATCTGTTTTGAAAATACACCAATCACCGATCCTGACAATTCTTTTTTCTACGGTCTTTACAATAAGATGCTGTCGTTGTACATAAGGTGAAGTAGCCCGAACTCGATAAGTTCTATCGTTGCTAAGTCGACGAACCCCGTGTTCCAAAAACCAAATAATGGCACTCTTTTTGACCACTCTCAATCGACTGTTTTTGTCAGCAATTTTGACAAATGGAGTTAACTCCAAAGGGACAGATAAAGGATCAAGAGTTTTTTTGTTTGTTTTACTAGCACTCAAGCGATTTGTGAAGTCCGTAAATTCAGCATCAAAAAGTAGATTTAACATCTCGATGTCTTGGCGATCCCTTTCGTCTAATTGATCGTCGATTTCACTTACGCCTTCAATGTCAGGCTCATCACAATCGTCGACTATCGGACCGGCAATGTTTTCCAATTCAGACAAAGTTGACGTTACAGCTAGACGGGGGTCGTATTTGAAACATTCGCTGTCAGCGGCATTCACCAACACTCCCAACTGATTGAGTTCAGACTTTGCCTCTTGCAATGCACGTTTGATTATTGATACAATTTGGCTCTTCGATGGGTGTTCCACATCCTCCATGGCACGTTTAGTCCCACCACACCGTTCTAGTTGCGCAATATGCCTTGGGTAGATGATGCCATGCGTATCCCCTTCCGCCGTTGCAATCAAATTTGCATCTACCTAAATAATTGTAAACAAATTATTGATTATTTCAACTGAAAAAATTAAAATATTTTTACCTTCCATCCGCGACTCGTTATAACCTCTCCGACAGTGAAAATTGTTTGAGTACTTCCTACAGGAGTAAATGACCTTAAGGCTTTAAAGTACGATTCACATTGTTGGCTGCCAAAACACCAAGGCAAAAAAATTTCTGTCATCTTGGCCTCCTGTAGTCTCAGTTCAGTTAGGACTAATGAATGAGCGTTCAGCTCCAAGCACTGATACGCATTGCTGGTGAAAAAATGCTTGGCCAATGGATAAGCTTGGTCACACATCATCCAATATCTCCAGTAACGAACGGAAAATACTGCAAACCAGAGGCGAAAAATTCGTTCTAAAGGAGACATTTGCTTATCAAGGAAACTGGTGGTGGCATATTCCATCAGTTTTAAATAAAAAATTGTTCCCTCGGAACCTGGAACATGTTTTTTGAGAAGCTCGTGGAGACCAGGTCGAATGAGTCTTGAAACGGCGTCATAATTCATTTTATCTTCGGGAAGAAGATCACGCTCTTGTAAAAGGTGTTGGTCTTTGGTCACCAGCCCACAAAGGGTCTCCAAATTTTCGCGACATGCGATTTTGTTGCCAAATGGCATAGGCCTGTGGTCCTTTAAAAGCCGAGTACGCATTTTGGCACCCTCGTGAATTGTGTCCTGAACGGGAATTGGTGCATCCTTTGCAATGGTAGCCACAAACCAAGGGCAAGTGTTGCCTGGGAAAACTTTGTCAGCATTGTTGCGTTGTACATAGCCCAATTGTAGCATTACTCGCATAGATTTTAATTCCTGGAAAATAATAATACACGAAATAGTTAGTAATAATATCACGTTTTATTAATGGTAATTAATTATTACCCTAGAGTCTCCATCGGCACTGTAGGTTAACACACTGATGCCTTTCTCTTTCAGCAATGACACGATCGTGTCTAGTCTGTTTTTCACGTCTGTTGCCGTGAACGAGTTATCGCTACCGAATGAGCAGATTCTCATGGGTGGAATTCCGTCACCCAACGGTTGGGCCATTACAACAATAATCACGGTCGCCCTTTTATAAGTTGAAAACATTCGGACGGCATCGAGGGTGTTTTTCATCACAGAATCTTCCCAATTAGGGAGTCCGTTAGATTTTAACGGTAAACTGAATCCATATATTGAATTACTTGTACTGTTGTATTCTCTCTTTCCCACAATCGCTGTTGCGTCCTCGCTCAAGGATACCACCATTGGTAGCTTGTGTGAAAGTAGGTAGTCTACAAGACCATTGACGTTAACACATCCTTAAAAAAAATATTAGTTAGATTTACGGATAAAAATTTAGATTTATTATATAAAACAGCTTACCTTCTGGGACAAACGTTTGAAATTTGGCAAGTCTTTCCCCCATCGTTCGAGGGGACGGGAATACTCCTTTAAAATTAGCGTGAAAAATTTCATACATACGCCTTCCTCCAAGAATGTACGTGTTGAGGCAGAAGTTGTTTAAGCCCTCGTCCATATATCTGTAACCCTTCGCCTTTTTCTTGCTATGTGAGATTGACTGTTGCAGCATTTTCTTCAAAAGGGACCCGGCTTCTTCACTGGTGGGCGAATTATTGGCAATCGCCTTTAAACTACGATATTTTTCACAGAGAGCAAGAAGCTGGTTAGATAAAATCACGTTTGTTTTTGCAAGTTGACTAAATTGATCAATTGCGTCAAAATACATTTCGATTGTTCTTTGAGATACGTCTGACGCTGAGTTGCACAACTTTATTTTTCTTCTGATTTCCCGTGAATTCCAATTCTTGCTGATGGAGCCATACGGGGAAGGTCCATCAGCAATTAAAAATCCTTTCGAGAGCCTTTCTTCGAATTTTGTTGTCCACGAGAAGTTTTTATATCAGTCTTTTTTTTTTTCGAGGGTGGTTCAATCTCAGTTTCAATCGTTTCAATCTCATCTGACGGATCCATAGTCTGCATGGGCTGCATAGGGGTGATCTCGGCGGGGATCTCAGCGCTATCTAGCAGGTCTACTTCTTCAATATAACTGGAACCTTCTGCACTATCCATTGAGGTATTTTTGGTGTTCTCTCCAGTTTGTTGTTGTGTCGCAAATCTCTCCATAAGAAGTTTGCTGCCTTTTCCACGTCCTTGACTGTTTTCTTTCGTTTTGTTGTGCATATTCTGAAATTTATAAAACAACATAACTCTTGTGTTAAAAGCAGCTTACTAATCAATGTAATACTTACCGAAAGATGACGTGTAACATTAGAAATTCTAAATTGTCCACTTTGTTCATTCAATGAAATGTTGATTTTGACTTTACATTGTCCACAGTTAACGAAGCCTTTTGATTCATCAAAAGTCCATTTAGTTTTGTCAAAGTTGATTTCTTCATGCTTTTCAAGCCACTCGGTAAGAATTGTCATGAGGGACTTCTTTGATTGAGTAAATTTCTCATTTCCTTGTATCTGTGGTTCAGTCAGTATGGAAGTTTCAGCCAGTGTTTTTTTAGCTTCTTTTAGTGAATTTTGAGCAACATTTCTTAACACAGTCTTTTTGTGTTGAAAGATTGGAGGTTGTGGAAGAGTCAACGTTGGCAGTGTTTGTCCTTCGATAAGTTTCTGGCTGACTTCAACTGCAGCTTGTATGGAATCATTGTCACCAAGTGTGAAAGTGAAATTTTCAGGTTTATTCCAATACAAAGGTCCAAATTGAGGGGTGTTCCTAAACGGCGGAAGCGGAATGGCGGATTGGCGGAACCTAAACGGCGGAATCAAGGCGGAATAGACATTTTTTTGGTTTGCCCGTTCCGCCAACTAGCCTGCTCCTTGTATACCTATGCCAGGTCTAAATGGCGGAACGGATTGGCGGAATAAGTTCGCAGAACACTACAGTGGCGTATGTATTTTAAATACGTATGTAAATCATGTACAACTAAACAAATAATGGTAAAATACATAAAATAAAGAGAGTAAAATTGTTCATTATTTTAACTTCAGCTTCAAAGAAATGGAATGCCATGTACTAACTACTGAATAACTGAACTAGCACTTTAGCACAATTAAACTGATTTAGTCTCCAAGGTCAGTTGCTGAACCCCAAACCCCATTAAACCATTGAAGGTTAGTCATCAGCAACGTTTCACCCTCACAGTGTGCTTTCCTATACGGCTTAGTTAAAAAATGGCTAACCCATTTTCTGATGTGATGGATTTATTTGAAGACGAATCAGTTCCAGTGCTAAGTGAAGTGCCATTCGATGACAAGAACTGCGGTATGACTGAAAGGTTTCGCACGGTAGTGGGCTGCATTAATTGTAAGAGGTGGTATCATCCCAAGTGCGAAATTATTCCACCGGATGTTCTGAATGAAAAACGCGCAGTGTGGCGTTGTTCCAAGTTCGCTAATTAACGGAAAATATATGTAATTTATTTGCCCGGAAACGTGTTTTATAAAGAAATATAACTCTTTTTTAACTTACAAAATTTAACTATACCAGTTTTTTATTTCTTACATTATAATCAATTAAATATCCCTATAGAAATCGTTAAATATAGGATCAAAAGTAAAGTAATGTGGGTATTCCGCCGTTCCGCCAATTAGGCGTATTCCGCCGCCATATTTTGATACCCATTCCGCCTACTATTCCGCCATTTAGGTTCCGCCAATCCGCCATTCCGCTTCCGCCGTTTAGGAACACCCCAAATTGAGACATCTTTTGCTCTTTAGATAATTCATTTGTGAGGGTTTCATCAGCAAAAAGAGTTCGAATGAAGTTTTCAATGCTACTTATTTTATCTTCAGTAATTTTCGATATAGCTCGAAAAGAAATATAGCCAGAAGTTTTTAATATGAAGACAACATGTGGGGCCAAATCAGCTCCATATGTTTCAAGGATGGAAAAGATGTTTTTGTTGGGAACCATTGACATTTTAAATAATGGATTTGATATCATTGATAGCTTTTTCCATTTATGAGCAGACGACATAGTGCGCGGATTCTGAAGATTTTTATGGGATTCTATAAGATTCTGGTGATTCTAAGGGATTCTACGAGATTCTGAAAATTCTAGGGATTCTGTGAGGTTTTGAAGATTCTGGCGAGATTCTGGCCAGGGTGTACGAGGATTCTGGGAGTTGCCAACCCCCCGGTCTAATCCACAGAGTCTGTCTGTCTCCCGCTCTCTCCCACTCACAGCCACTGCCTCACTGGTCGAGTCATACAATACAAAACAGGATGTTGAAAACTAGGCAACGCCGCAAACGGCGCAATTTTTCAAAGTTGCCTGTGCAATGTTTTGTCGATAGCGATGCCATATGTGTAGAGCCTCTGATTGCGATGCTGGATATCAGTGTTCAATTCTTGATAATAATATTCTTTTACAATTCCTGATAAGTAATTGTAAAATAAAAGGTATCTTTACAACATTCTTCGTTTGAATATGCTGGGAATGTTAATTACATTAAAAAGAAGGGAATTACTATTTTTAAAATTATTTAATAAACAAGAAAAGCACATATTTCTTAGTGAAAATTTGTTTTATGTATGAAAGAGAATTTCTCATAAAGTAACCACAATCATTCATTACCTCATCTAGAATCGACAACCAATCTCCATCATCGCAGTCAGAAACGCTACCCCTACGCCATTGACAACGACGTAAATATTCACAGGCAGCTGGAACATAAGCTTAATTGTTTCGGTAAGCAACATTAACAAGCCCAAGCCCTAAATTTCCAACTATCGTTTTAAAAAAACCCACCACCCTGGGGGGTTGAAAAATGTCCCGACCTGTTACTTGCCTTGAAGCGTAATAACTTAATGGATTAAAAAAAGGTCTAGACTTACCCAACCCTGCCCTGTCGTGTCCACCCCGTCTACCCTCCCCCTTGAAGAAAAACAAACAAAAAACCCGTTATCCCACCAATAAGTGGCTTTAAAAAATTAAATCGGTGTTCAGATTTTTGTGCAGATGCCTTTTCCGGGTTTCTTGCTTGCTCTTGGAATTCCAAGAGAAAACCAAGGGCAGTATCCTAATATCTCTAACTTTTAGATAGAAACTTATAATTAGCATTGAAAGATTTGTCTCAATTAGACGAATTTAACTATACCTAGTTTATGGGGGTGCAAATGATGTCTTGAGGTAGTAAATCCACTTTGAAAATATTCATTTACCGTAGCTTCCCCACGCGTCTGGGGGGGAAATACCCGCGTCGTCCTTGTCCCTTGTCAAATTTGGGGTCGACTCCATGTATTAGCTCAAAATACCCAAAAATCGTCAAAATCGCAAATTTTCCTGAACAATCGAAAGCGTTCTGGATGTTTCTGGATGTTTGAAAAGTCACGATTTTGGTCAAATCCGACTTTTGGCTAAAAACATGTCTTTCCAACCCCAACTTATGAGTGGTTTTATTGGAACTCTTCAGCTGAAAAAAAGAAAGTTTTTTACAGAAAAACTAAAACAGAGGCACTCCAACATAAAGACAGCTCTGATCATGGCACTGAAAAATGCTTTGTATGTATGTACCATTTCGAATATCTGGTTGTCACACCATAGAAGTTTTATCGGCATGACAGTACACTGGTTGGGTGATGATCTTAACCGAAGAAGCGCTTGTCTGGCAATCCGCCGCTTAAAAGGATTTCATACTTACGGCATAATTGCAAAAGCAATCAATGACATTCATTTTGAATTCAAATTTCAAAGAAAGTAAGCGTCAAAATAACCTATAACGGTCCAATTTTCTCAAGGCGTTCAGAGTATTTGGCCCAACTACGAATGAGCAAGAAGCTTCCGAATTTTAAGAAGATTTTGAAGAAGCATTCTATGAAGAACACGATTTGTTTGTTTACATCGACATTGGCGAAATTCTTTTGAGCCATGAACAGTCACATTCAGAAGATATTGAACACGATTCAAATTTAGCTGAAAATATAAACATCGATGAAAATAAAAAATAAAAGACCAAATTACCACCTCACATGAGGTGTCCTTGTCATATGCTCAATCTCATAGCAACAACTGACATCCACAAGATATAAAACGTGTTGTTTAAAAGGATGAAAAAGACAATTGATTCTAAATTACAGAAGATTTGGAACAAACAAGCCAGAAGTGCCTTAGAATTAGACTATATAAAAGAAAAAATATGCATGCTCTTCATTCTACACAACGCAACGCACTGGAATTTATACACTGTTAAAAAAACGGGTTGATTTTCGGATTTCAAAACTCCAAAGGACGTGTCCGCCAATTAGGCTTTTGATACGCCTAAAAAAATTTTAAGAAATTGCGCCCTAAAATCGGACAAGGGAAATACCTAAAAACGGTCATAAGTAAACCTAATGAAGTTCAAATAAATCCCTGATAACAGTCCCAACAAAACCTTTAGTCGACATTAAGGCTATTGAATACTGGGTCGTAGCCAAAGCAATTTTTTGCTTAAAAATTTAGCTAATTAAAAGGAGTATTTCACATAAGTCAGCAAATTCTATATTGATTCAACAAAGACAACACAGACAACATAAAAAGTCTTGCAAAATTTGTAATTGTACAGCTTGCAAGTTGAGCAAAACACTCAGTGTGTGTGCACCCAGAATCTTCTAAGCTGGCTATTGCTCGAGAGAGTACAGCTAAAATTTTCTTGTTGACAAATTCTTTTGTTGCTTCCATCACAGTCTTCAAGTCCACTTGGTAAAATTTTCTCTCATGTGAGAGGTTCAGAAGATAAAGGCCAGAATCACTACAAAGATAAAAAATAAACTCATTAGCTGATGACAAGTAGGTATTCAACCTACATATAAAATTTGAAAGAGAGGTTAAACACTTACTGCTGATTGTTTGGAGGATACAAATCTTCGATGAGAGAATTGGCTGATGTGTGTGATGAACACTCAAACTGCAGGTCGCTGTTAACACTTTGTTAACACTTGGTACTTCCAGAGCTGGAATCACTGCTGCAGCTTCATTGTTGAAGAATAAAACATGATGACGGCTTAGGTGTTTTCTTAGAACACTTTCGGTCCAAAATTGTTTTCTCGCACTCAAAGCAAGGGGCCTTGAAATCTGCATCCCCTCTGTGTACCACTCTGTAGTGAGAAAGCATTTGTTGCTTCGTTCTTGTTTGTGCATTGCAAACAATTACAGCATATGAGATTTCTAAATTGAAATAATATTAGTAAATATATAAGTAAAAAAACGTATAATATCAATAAATAACATAATACGTACCAAAAGCATAATCCATATTAGAAATATAAGTCTGAGCTGTCAAACTCAAAAGTATACTAAACAGTTTGCCAGTGTACGGAAAACAAAGGATAATTAAAGTCCTTTTTCGGATTGGCAACTCTGACTACATTTTAAATTTCCAATAAGACTTTAAAAGTCCTTGTTTAGTGTGATGTATTTTTAATAAAACTATAAAATTCTTTTTTTAGATTAAAAACCCACAAGCCTTTAAAACGTTGATTTTCCGGTCAAAACCCGATTTAAGACATGTTAAAAAGGCGATTTTAGGAAAGATTTTTAACAGTGTACTATGACGCCATGAAATACATCAATCGTTTAATAGCGACAAAAACTGTGAATTGAGTGATGTTTTCAAACATTTCAAAGTTATCCCGCTGACTAATCGAGAAGAAGAATTTATTGGTGAATTTGTGAGAATTATGCATCTTTTCACCCAAGCGTTAAATGTACTACAAAATGAAGAAGAGATGAACATTGGCTGCGTTCTACCAATAATGAATCTCCTAAAAAAACAATGAAGAAGTTTTCCAATGAGCAAACAATTATCCACTGCCAGCCTCTGCTTGATGCAGTTTTGATATCCATTGAGACAAGATTCTCACACATGATGCGAAATAACAACCTTAAAATTGCCGCAATGTCAGACCCAAATTTTAAATTAGTTTGGGTCGAACAGGAAGACTTAAACGATAATATAACCCTACTGAAAGGAGTGACACGGCGATTGAAGTTGAAGTCAAACTCAAATCTCTCTGAGTAAGTCTTATACATTACACTTATCATTCATGTCTTCACGAATCTCATAGTATTTTATTGCTTTGGCCCGTAAACTAATCAATACTGTATATATTTTAGATCTGTAGTTGAAGTTCCCGATAATGCTAAATTACAAAATAACAAATTGCGATTTTTGGATGGATATAAAATAGACAATTCTTTGGAAATTGACGAGGTGGACAGTTATTTTGCCGATTCAAATGGGGATATCACAACGTTGAATCGTTTTCCCACTATTAAAAGGATTTTTCAGTATGGAGGCTTTAGTTGAAATTGTTCATTGAACATTGATTAATTTCTTATTTTTTTCTCATAGAGAGTAAAATATGTCATCATCAGCCGCTTGTGAGCGGCTATTCAGTACGGCTGGCTTGATGTTTACGCCAAAGCGATGCAACCTTTCCGACCCAAATTTCTGAATGCTAGTTTTTTAAAACTAAATCGCGTTTGCGATTTAAAGTCGAACACCGATCTCCAGCATCACATTCAGAAAGGCTACACTTACGCCATTTACAACGACGCAAACATTCACAGGCAGCTGAAACATAAGCTAAATTGTTTCGGTAAGCAACATTACCAAGCTCAAGCCCTTAATTTTCAACTGTCGTTTAAAAAAACACACCACCCTGGGGGTTGCAAAAATGTCCTGGCCTGTAACTTGCCTTAAAGCGTAATACCTTGAGGCATTTTTTTTTAATGTCTAGACTTACCCGATGTATGCAGGATACTGTACAGTATCCTGCACGAAAATCCAAACACCGATTTAATTTTTTAAAGCCACCTATTGGCAAGGTAGTGGTTTTTTTTTTTTTTTTTAAGGGGGAGGGTAGACGGGGTGATGGACACGTCAGGGCAGGGTTGGGTAAGTCTAGACATAAAAAAAAGTGCCTTATGGTATTACGCTTTAAGGCAAGTTACAGGTCGGGACATTTTTGCAACCCCCAGGGTGGTGTTATTTTTAAAACGACAGTTGGAAATTTAGGGCTTTGGCTTAGTAATGTTTCTTACCGAAACAATTTAGCTTATGTTTCAGCTGCCTGTGAACATTTATGTCGTTGTTAATGGCGTAGGTGTAGCGTTTCTGAGTGTGATGCTGGAGATTGGTGTTCGATTCCAGATGAGGTGTTAAATAATTGTGGTTACCTTACGAGAAATTCTCGATTATATATGAAACAAATTTTTATCGAGCAATATGTGCTTTTTTTTTTATTTTTTAATTTAAAAAATAATAAACTCCTTCGTTTTGAAATAATTAATATTCCCAGGAAATTCGAATGAATAATGTTGTAACGATACCAAATATTTTCGCAATTCCGTATCGGGAATCGAACACTGATCTAGGGCGCCGCAATCAGAGCCACTACACATATGCCATCGGTATTGACAACAATGTGCACAGGCAGCTATCTAATTTATTTGGGTATAGAATATAACACAGCCTAAGTCCAACATTTCCAACTGTCGTTTAAAAAAACACACCACCCTGGGGTTGCAAAAATGTCCCGACCTGTTACTTGCCTTAAAGCGTAATACCTTAAGGCATAAAAAAAATTTCTAGACTTACCCAACCCTGCCCTATGTGTCCATTACCCCGTCTACCACTGTCCATTACCTCCCTCTAAAAGAAAAACAAAAAAAAAAAAACCCTTTACCCCACCAATAGGTGGCTTTAAAAAATTAAATCAGTGTTCGGATTTTTGTGCAGGATACTGTACCTTTCTTATTATACCGAAATTAAACTACCAAATTTTGGGGTTTTTTCTCATTGTTTTTCAATAAATAGTTGTAAGGGACGGTATTCGAACCTCTGTACCTTGGAACTGATGATAGGAATTCCAGCCCAGTGTCTTACCACTGAACTATGTTCAATATACAATAAGTTCCAAATATCTTTTCAATTACAATTTAAGTGAGTGGATGGTAGAAAAAATTTTGCGAAAAGTTTGAAAAGATTTTTAAACATTTGATATTACGTCCTAAAATTTTGTTTTCGAACATCACCGATGGATAAAAAATTATATTGTAAAATTTTTAATTTTCAATTTACGACTAATTCGAAGGGTTTAAAACTGTTTTGGGTGAAAACCTTTTGCTGTAATAATTTGAAAGTCGTGAACACAATAAAATTATGAGCAAAAATTATATTTTACAATATTTTTATGTACTATTAGTTTCTGTTCTCTCTATTTGTAAAACATTTTTAAACCCTGATTTTTTGGGTTCTAATTTATGGGGTTTAAGCCCCAAAAATTTCGTATTACAAAAAAACTGTATTTTAGATCCCAGTTATTTCGTATCCGCTACGAAAAATTCGATCGGTGACAATTTTTTCGTGGTTAAAACCCCCGAAAAACTTGTAACCTTTTTAACAGTGATCTCAACGTTACATAGGTTTATAGCCAGGAAAAAAAGGGTGTCCCATCAAGAATTTGCTATTATCCGGTCAGCAAAGTTTTTGACATGGCACAAAAAGCTTCCATAGCAAAATACGTTATAAAGTCACAAAACAGGTACTATGGTTTAGGCAGGGCAAAAACGCAAATTCGTACAAGGAGCAGTTTCATGCTAATTCCGGACAAAAAAAAATGCGATTTTTTAAAAAATTAATATCCGTCTAATAGGGTGTTTATTGGGACATCTAACAGACAAAATTCATACTAAATGCGGGGTGCGTTATTCGGCCAAAGGGCATTTTATAAAACGCAACAATAAACGGAAAAACGCTAATTAAAATCCGTGCGTTTTGTTTTCGGCCAAAGAACCCAGACAGTGCACTTTCTGCTACCTGATACCTAGATGGCTAAACAAATATTAAAGATAAGATTGCACAAATCCTGTTTCTAATTACACCTAAATGTAGACCAGGAAAAGCTCTATAAATTAGATATAAGTCTGTCCAGTTTAGTGGTCAGTCAGAATGTTAGGAATATAAACGAACACCCAACTTTGCTAATTTCGGACAGCCGATGCTAATGTCAGACAGTGATTTTAGTAAAAAAAAAATTTAGAATTTATTGTTTATGTTTTTACCTCAATCGACACAGAATTTTAAAATCAGTCGATTTATGTATGATGTATTCGTGTTAGTTTTCACCATTTTGACGGAATTCATGAAAAATGTATTAGGGACTTCTTGGCTTCATCCAAGAAACTTTTTTTTGCATTTTTTTGAGAATTAGCATTGAAGTTCAACGCCAATAAGGTTTATTTAATTTTAAAGACATTAAAAAAATGTTACTGTGCCTCACTATTCTTAAAACAAGAAATATTTCGGGAAACATTGCCCCTTATTCGGACACACGTTTTAAAAATTAGATTTTACCAAAACGCCAGAAATTTTTCCACTTTTTTCAGTTCTAAATTCCAGCGTGATACGCATTTAATTTTGAATTGTCCTATTATTGTAAATATGTAAAAAGTGTTTTTTAATTGCTCTTGTTGTATCCCTATCTCATTGCGTGTAAAACGGTGTTGCTAATTCCGGACACTTTTTTTTTAAAACAAGCACATAGCTGGAATTTTTTTAAAATCATTATTAGAATTAGCTCTGTGGGTGAATTCTTGGCTAGTGATGCGAAGTTGTATGGTTCAAGCCTCACAAGCGACAAGTTCATCACATGCGTTGAAAATATATTCTTCGCAATATTGTGCTGTTCAGCTAGCCATATACGTCTCTAAAACTTTCCGAGAAAACTTTTTTTTTTCTAAATTCATTTTGCGGTCTTATTCAAAAATCGGTTCTAAAATATTTGCGCCGCATCACACTGTATCATAACGGAAGGAATATAAATAGTAGTACAGTACCTGTGAGATAAAGCACTTGCTTCATGCTCAACTGAATTGCGTCGTGTGATTTTGCATTATTGTGTCATAAGATCTTAAAGTATGCGCAAGGTTGCAATGATGAAGGCTCCATCAAAAACAAAAGAGGAAGGGCAACTCTTTTGCTGGAAGAAGATGAACTGGTCATTGCTAATTGGGTCCGGAATATGGTCAAAGCTGGATTTCCGGTGACTAACAAGGAATTGCTGGATTCCGTTCAGCACACCTTAAACAAAGCGAAGAGGGTTGCCTTATTCGCCAATAATCGACCGGCAGAAACATGGATACAAAAATTTAGGCAACGGCGCAACCTGTCCCTTAGAACTGCGGAGATTTTGGATCCCGGAAGAGCCAAATCACTCTTCATGACCTTCGACAATGGGCTAAGCATGTGGAGGAATATTTCAAGTTGGTCATAGTGCCCTTTTTGCCGTAGCTGCTTCCCTTTGCACCCTCACTAGCTTAAACTGCACGACCTTATATCCGTAGTATGTTTTTCATTAGACCTTCCAAAAAGATTTTTCATTAATTAAAGGACATTTGGTTTCATAGTGATAACGGTTGGGAAGAACTACTGACTGACCCAGCGAGGTCGTTCAACTGCAACGAAAGTTTTTTTTGGGTTTCACCTGGAAAAGGAAAAGTCTTAGCAGAACTTGGAAGTAAAGATGTGTATCTTTCACTAAAAAGTTCTGCTAAGACCGGTGTTTCCATTTTGGCCACCATTTCAGCTTCTGGTTGGACCCCCTTTCGTAATCTTTCCATAGAAACGGTCGCAGCCTTGGATGGCCAAGGAGAAGATGCCACCTGGCATTGACGTTTTTTTCCACCAAAAAAGGTTGGATGACAGCTGATGCATTCTGCCATTGGCTTGTGCATCAATTTGTTCCACAACTGAAGGGCAAGAATGTTTTATTTCCGGTAGTGCTGTACCTGGATGGCCACCGCAGCCATATCAACATCCGAATTTCCGATATCAGCGTGGAAAACAACTTTGCTTTGATTTGTTTCCCTCCAAACACCACTCACATATTGCAACCATGTGGCGTGGCTCTCTTTAATCCCTTAAAGAGCTTGTGGAAAGCCAAAGTTCACGAGTGGTCGGGAAAAAATCTAAACAACAGGGTCACCGTTAAGAACAAGATTCCTTTACTTAACGAAGTTTGGGCAGATCTGTCGCCTAAATATGGCCAAAACGGATTTTGAGTTTGTGGTTTATATCCCTGGAATCCCAATGCAGTGAAGTATGTTTTTAAGTACAGGAATATTCTATAAACTTTTGAACTACAACTAGCCGCTTGGTAAAGATTGGATTTACGGATTTCTTAAAAAACATCCGTATTTGTGGATAAGGACTTCTCAAGCCACCAGCTATGTCAGAGTGACCGCGTTCAACAAGCACAATGTGTCCTTGTTTTTTATAATCGGAAGGCGGTTCTTGTAAAACATAAAATCAAACCTCGGAATACTTGCAATTTTGACGAGACAGGTAAAAATAAATTTATTATTGTAGGCTTCATTGTATGTTTAATAGGTATAACTACGTATCATAAACCTGGGAAGGTTATATTGCTCGCAGAGGTAGCAAAACTGTAGGTTCAATGACCTCAGGTGAAAGGGGCACACTATAGTTACACTTAGGCTGGCAGTTAGTGCAATAGGCAATGTGGTCCTACCTATTTTCTTTTTTCAACGGAAAAAAGATAATCCAGCATTTTTACATGGAGGACCTATTGGTTCCATTTCAAGAACAAAAGGAAGTGGCTGGACAGGAAGATTTTCTTTCCTTTATGAAGCAATTCGTTTTATTTTGCAGGCCAAACAAGGAAAATAAGGTATTTCTGTTAGTAGATAACCACCACTCCCACTTAAGCGTGGATGTTATGGATTTTTGTAAACAAAACGGTGTGGTTATGTTAACCCTGCCACCACATTGCACACACAAGTTGCAACCATTAGACCGTTCTGTATTCGTCCCGTTCAAATCCTACTATAACACAGCTTGTACCTCACGGATGGTTAACAATCCTGGTTTAACTATGAAAAATTGGCCATGTCGCAATAAGTAAGTCAGGCCCTGCCAAGAGCCCCAAGTCGACAAAACATTGTAAATGCATGGTATAGGAACATGATACGCGTACTTCCCAAAGCAGTCGAGTGTCAGAATAGGACGAAAACTGGAATCGTCAAAATCGGCAACTCTGGCCGGGTGTGTAACGGAGGAGTCTATTTTAACATGGGGTCTTATGGGACTACCCCCTTTGAAGCCCAATATTTATGTACTTAAAATTGTTTTTCAACTTCTAACATTTTTTATCGTGCGTAGAATAAATTTTTTTACAAAGTACATTTTGATAATTTTAATTGAAAAATGTAGAAATAATTAAAAAAAAAATAAAACTGTCCGAGAATTTTGAACCTTTCTAAACTTTCCACTTCTACTTTACTGTTCCACATTATTGGTTAAGTGTGGAATTTGTTTATTAGAATTTTTGTTCGTGCATTCCGTTTGAGTTTGACGTAATTGAATGATCACCAACAGTTCTGGCACGTGGTTTTCTTAGATTGGTATTTAATACAACATGCCTGCAACATGTTGCATTAACCCTAATTGCAAGACGGGATATAGCAGTAACTCAAAAGAAAATTCAACATAGGAATTTCTCAAATTTTTTTCTACTTCTGATAAAGAGTTGCTTGCTAAATGGTCCAATGCGATTCCTCGTAAAGATTACGTGTTCACAAAGCATTCTCGTGTGTGTATTAAACATTTTGAAGAAACTGATGTTGTTAAGGGATACACAGAATATGTTGATATCGAATATGTTACTGTCACACTGATGCCTCCTGAACTAATTAAATACAGAAATAAACTGTTTACAAAGAAAAGTTAAGAAGTCAACTGTTTACTGTTGTTTTACTTTAATCAACAATTTTACTCAAACCAAAGAACACTGAAATTTGGGCTTAATTTTCGGTTTGACCAGCCAAGATTACATGCAACCTCCGTCAAACGAGATCCCAACGAACAAGAATTCCAATAAACAAATTCCACACTTAACCGATAATGTGGAACAGTAAAGCAGAAGTGGAAAGTTTAGGAAGGTTCAAAATTCTTGGACAGTTCTATTTTTTTTTTATTATTTCTACATTTTTCAATTAAAATTAACAAAATGTACTTTGTAAAAAAATTTATTCTACGCACGATAAAAAATGTTAGAAGTTGAAAAACAATTTTAAGTACAGTATCCTGCACAAAAAGGTGAACACCGATTTGTTTTGAAAAAGCCATCTGTGGGTAGAAAATATTAATAGTTTACCTTTTTAAAGAGAGGTAGGGCGGTTTTGGCGCAAAATCATTATAAGGGGGTTAGGTAATGTCAGTCCAGACACCTTTTTTTTTGCCCTAGGTATTAAATGTCTGGAAAAGTGTAGACTGTATCATCGGTAGACTCCCCTACCCCCCGGCTAAGTAGAACTATTTTTGCAATACAAAATACAGTCTTTCCATTACTCGTTATTGTCATTATCGGGTCGGGTAATCGGGTAGCATATGGAAACCCCGAATTATTCTTATCAGTAAGCTAGCTGTCTGTTACTAAATTGTTAGTGGCTTATTGGATACGTTTCCGTCAGTGACGCGGGAGATCCGCGTTCAAAGCTTGTTTGCGTTAATAGTATTCAGAGCAAATCTTACTAATGAATATAATTAAATAAAATTTTGATGAGATATATAATATTTAAAATTTTGAAAAAAGTATTTGTACATGATTATTTAATTCGTAACGATTACACTGTTTAAACAGTTATCTCATCCAAGTCTAGAACGCGGATCTCCCGCGTCACTGACGGAAACGTATCCAATAAGCCACTAATAATTTACTAACAAATAGCTAGCATACTTATAAGAATAATTTGGGGTTTCCATATGCTACCCGATTACCCGACCCCATAATGACAATAACGAGTTATGGAAAGACTATTTTGTTTTGCAAAAATAGTTCTACTTAGCCGGGGAATAGGGGAGTCTACCGATGATACAGTCTACACTTTTTCCAGGCATTTAATACCTAGGGAAAAAAAAGGTGTCTGGACTGACATTACCCAACCCCCCTTATAATGATTTTGCGCCAAAACCATCCTACCTTTCCTTAAAAAGGTAAACTATTAATATTTTCTACCCACAGATGGCTTTTTCAAAACAAATCGGTGTTCACCTTTTTGTGCAGGATACTGTACATAAATATAGGGCTTCAAAGGGGGTAGTCCCATAAGACCCCATGTTAAAATAGACTACTCCGCTACACACCCGCCCAGAGTTGCCGATTTTGACGTATCCAGTTTTCGTCCCATTTACGCTCTCTCATCTACGCGTATCATGTTCCTATACCATGGTAAATGGCTTCAAAGTATGTGGGATTTATCTCTTCGATCGCGACATTTTTAGCGAAGAAGACTTTGTACCCTCGGCGGTTAGAGATCGACCTTCAGAAACCCCATCAACAGAAAGTAAAGATAGCAGGGGTAACAGCAAAATACTATAACTAGCAATATGCAGAAGATAAAGTAATTTTAAATTCTTATTCCCTTAGATCCAAGCCATTTTCTGATGGAAACATCATGAATAACACACATAGTGCTTCAGATTGTGAAGCAGGTCCTAGTACGTCCCTACAAGAAACACCTGTTGTTCCTATGTTTGAAGATATAAGTTTTTCCAATTCAATTGCTGAATTTGATCCAGAAACTGTTTCACCAATACCTGTAGCCCCCTCTAGAAAAGCTAAAACTCGTGGTAACCGCCGACGAACTGCCGTTATAACCGATACACCTGTAAGGAATGCTCTATTTATAGACGAAGAGAACAGCAAACTTTAAAAGTCAAAGAAGAGAATTATTTTTATTGATAGCACTAAAGGAAATACATCACAGGGAAGAGAGACACCTAGCAAGAAATCAACATGCTCAAAAAACAAAAAGAAACAAGCTAAAGATAAAGAAACGTTGATGACAGTACCATATGTATCACTTGTCAAAATTTGTTTTCCGCAGACAAAAAACGGTGAGAAGTGGGTAAAGTGAACTCTCTGTGATGTTTGAGCACACGAAACATGCATCACAGATTTTTTCAAAATAGGGGGAATTTAAAACATAAATAAAAAATTCCCTAATTGCACCGTCATTTTGATTTTGGTCCCAAAAACCCGGGAATGAAAAAGAACCCTCCTAGTGGATTTACTTTTCTTGAACAAAATAAAAAAAGGTGTTTTGCCCTATCACCCAACTTGGCCTCCGCAAGACGGTCTCGAAGGGTCGAGACCGTCACCGCTACATCCCAGAGGGACTATTCCGGCCCTCTGATTGGCTCTCTCCACCCTTACACCCTTCCACGTCTTTCTGCTTTCCGCTCCCACATTTTCCTGAGGTACAAGTATCCTCCACAAAAAAGAGGCACCCCCCCCCCCGGTAGCCCAAAAAATAAAAATTCCTTGTGAGCGCTAGATGGCATTGTTTTTCATTGCACAATACAAACAAAAAAAGCATGCAATTTTTTGTTTGTTTGTTTTGACTGCAAATGCGAGACGGTTGCCATGATTTCAATATTTTTTGCTGCGAGCAAAATATGAAAAACGGAGAATTTGAGAAAAAAGTCGGGGAAAGGCTAACCTCTGAATTGTTACCTTTCCCCCACCCCGACTTTTTTCTCAAGTTTTCCGTTTTCCATATTTTCTCGCAACATGAAAACTTATTTGAAACCATGGCAACCATTTTAAGCTGTGTGATTTCGACGGACGCGAAAGCTTCCCGAAACAAAGAAGAAGATTTTGCCCATACACAGACCGCTTGGCAAAATCTTACTGAAAAATACGCTTATCGTAAAAAATTAGCGAATGACAAAAAGACTTCAATTATGCTTTGAAGCTAACGGCTGGTGGAAGAAATATTAAACATATTTCATTTGTCAGTTTGTTTAAATTAAATAAATCCTCTTAAAAAAAATTTTTTTTTAATGTTTTCTTAGATTTATTTTCTAAATGCTATAATTTTATCCGTCTTTTAAAATCGTCTGTAACCAATAAGTTTTCATGTTGCGAGAAAACATGGAAAACGGAAAACTGAAGAAAAAAGTTGGGGTGGGGGAAAGGTAACAATTCAGAGGTTAGCCTTTCCCCGACTTTTTTCTCGAATTCTCCATTTTACAAATTTTGCTCGCAGCAAAAAATACGGAAATCATGGCAACCGTCTCGTTTTTGCAGTCAAAAGGAACAAAAAAAAGTTGCATGCTTTTTTTTCGTTTGTATTTTGCAATTAAAAACTATGCCATCTAGCGCTTATAAGTAATTTTTATTTTTTGTGCTACCGGGGAGGGGGTGCCTCTTTTTTGTGGAGGATACTGTACAGTATCCTGCACAAAAATCCGAACACCGATTTAATTTTTTAAAGCCACCTATTGGCGGGGTAAAGGGTTTTTGTTTGTTTTTCTTTAAGAGGGAGGGTAGACGGGGTGATGGACACATAGGGCAGGGTTGGGTAAGTCTAGAAAATTTTTTTGAATGCCTTAAGGTATTACGCTTTAAGGCAAGTAACAGGTCGGGACATTTTTGCAACCCCCATGGTGATGTGTTTTTTTTAAAACGACAGTTGAAAATGTTGGATTTAGGCTGTGTAATATTCCTTACTCAAAATAAATTAGAGGGCTGCCTGTGCACAATTATATCGATACCTACGGCATATGTGTAGAGCCTCTGATTGCGACGCCGTAGATCAGTGTTCGATTTCCGATAAGGAATTGCGAAATATTTCGTATCTTTACAATATTTTTTATTCGAATACACTGGGAATGTTAATTTTTTTTAAATGAAGTAAATTATTATTTTTAAGTTATTTAATGAACAAAAAATGCACATATTGCTCGATGAAAACTTGTTTTATTTATGAACGAAAATTTCTCGTTCGGTATTCACAATAAATTCATCACCTCATCTAAAGTCGAACACCGATCTCCAGCATCACATTCAGAAAGGCTACACTTACGCCATTGACAACGACGCAAACATTCACAGGCAGCTGAAACATAAGCTAAATTGTTTCGGTAAGCAACATTACCAAGCTCAAGCCCTAAATTTTCAACTGTCGTTTAAAAAAACACACCACCCTGGGGGTTGCAAAAATGTCCTGACCTGTAACTTGCCTTAAAGCGTAATACCTTGAGGCATTTTTTTTTTATGTCTAGACTTACCCAACCCTGCCCTGTCGTGTCGATCACCCCGTCTACCCTCCCCCTTTAAAAAAACAAAAACCCTTTACCCCGCCAATAGGCGGCTTTAAAAAATTAAATCGGTGTTCGGATTTTTGTGCAGGATACTGTACTTGGTATAATTTTACGCCTGATATGATCTCTAATTTGGAATTAATTTCTTTATATTTTTGAAAATATGCAGGCTCCACTCTAGACCCGCGCTTCAAGAAAGGGTGGATAAAGCGCTCTGGAATTCCAGAGACCGACATCATCGCCGCTGTCAAGCTTGAAATCGATATTCGTTACAGGGCTTTGAGGGATTTTCATATTATGTAACATACATTTAGTAGCACACACCAGACACAACAGACAAGAGTTCGATCTAGTCATTGGGTTTGATTACTTCTGGAAGACATGACCCACCAAACAAAACAAGGGAGTGATGGGTCGGTAGCCTGTGTGAGAAAATTAGGATGGATTATATTCGGGGCATCGGAAGAGAAAAAAGAAAGCTCCGTCTTACTAACAACGGTCAAAAACAGCGCTAGACCAGTGGTAGACTTTAAAGAATTTTGGGTGCTAGAACACATGGGAGTGACCAAAGAGGAACTGGAGGACCAGGGTTTCTTAAGACATACCAGAACACGATCAAAAAAGGTCATGACGGGAGATATGAAGTCCTATTTCCATTCAGGAATAACCGCAGAGCCACAGAGACAAACAAAAACATAGCCACGATCAGGCTAACAAGCATGTTAAAAAAGATGACAAGAGAAGAAATAACTGAATATCACAAGATATTCGACCAGTATGAAACAGACGGGTACATAGGGGAAGCAGACACCAGTTACGACGGAGCCTGCACCTACCTACAACACAGACCAGTCATCAAAACAGACGCGAAAACAACAAAAATCAGACCTGTGTTTGACGGATCCGGCACCAGAAAAATAAGCCGAGTATAAACGACCTGTTATAAACAGGGCGGAACTTAAATCCAGAAATATTAGCAGTCTTGCAACGATTCAGACAGAACAAAATCACATGGACGGCGGACATAGCGCAATTGCATTCTGCAGTCCTTCAGATAGGGATACAGCATGAACACGAACAATTGATCAGGTTCCTATGGATCGATAATCCTGATCAAGAGCCAGTTACAGTCAAAGAATATAGATGGAAACGGGTACCTTTTGGACTATCTTGCAGCCCGCTCATTTTAATAGCAGGGATCTTAAAATGCATGGAGGAACACCAAGCGGCCTTCCCAGAACTAACAAAGCAATTGGAGAATAAACTCTATGTGGATGATTGGTTCGGGGGAGCTGATAGCATCAGCGAAGCGCTCTTGCTGATAGACCAAGCAGAAAAGTTGTTCTAGTCAGCAAAAATGGAACTCAGAAAATGGACGACGAACAACGACGAGCTAAGAAGAGCGCTGGAAAATATTTTGCAGTTCCAAAGCGACGTTATTGGTAAGGCAAACTCAGACGCATCCATAAAAGCGCTAGGGGCTACGTAGAACCCCACGACAGATACACTGCAATTCAACCCAGACAAAATGGTTGAAGATGCCAAAGAACTCAATAAAACACCAACTAAAAGGAAACTGTTTAGTCTGGCACTAAGGGTATTTGATCCGTTAGGACTAATATCACCAGTGATGGTGGTAGCGAAAAATTTAATGCAGAGAATAGGGATGGCTAGGACAGGTTGGGATAAATCCATACCTGCAAACATCATGCCCCACTGGGAAACCTTTGTCAAGGGTCTACCAGAGCTAGCCCTAATAAAAATGCCTAGATGGTTTGGGGAAAGAAAGAAAAGGTTACACCTATTTTGCGACGCAAGCGACGACGGATACAGTGTAGCTGCCTACATTGAAGTAGAAGATAGCGACGAAATAAGGCTTCTGTGCAGTAAAACCAGAGTCGCACTGGACCCGAAGAAATCAGTCTCGACACCAAGGTTTGAACTGTTAAGCATCCTGCTAGAAGTAAGGCAAGGGGCATACGTCGAGAAGGCGTAAAGTACAAAAATTGAGAAGGTCCTGTGGACAGACTCAGCCATAGCCCTATGGTGGATCAAAGGAGAATCGGGCAGATGGAAGCAATTCGTAGATAACAGAGTGATGAAAATTAGGGAAAACATTCCCACAGAGGCATTCTCCCATAAAGAGAATATCTGTAGAAAAATACGCTGACGCTTCGGTGTTAGGCCAGAAACAAAAAACATACGCTGACACTCCGGTGTTAGGCCAAGAAAATAAATATACAGTAGATTTAACTGAGTCGGCAGTTCCGACATTCAGAAACACTATTCTGAAAGACAGTGGATGCCCAGAAACCAATGACGGATTTCAAAGAATTTTGGAGTCTGGAACAAATGGGGATAACCCCACAAGAAAGGTCAGAGCCCGAGTTTCTAGAAGCATATCAGGAGAAGATCCAACGAACCGAGGACGGGAGATCCATTGTGTTGTTCCCCATCAAAATCGAGCATCGATCGATTCCAACTCGAGGATCGAATCCAACCGTAATATAGCATTGATACGGCTGCAAGGGCTGCTGGCCAAAACACAGCTTGAAGACAAGTTGAAATACCACGAGATATTTCAACAGTATGTCAGAGACGGTTTCATTGAAGAAGCCGACCGAAAATTTATTGGTACCTGTACCTACCTGCCTCACCGTCCGGTGATCAAAGTGGGTGCGGAGACGACAAAAATTCCGGCTGGTATTCGATGGATCAGCCCACCTGAAAGAAAGACAGAGCATCAATAATGGACTAGAAACAGGACCAAATCTGAACCGGCGGTCGAATGCTCCGTTGTGCGATAGAATCAAATGCGAATAAAGATGTCGAACAGCCCTATTCAATTCCCAATTCTATGTGGAAACACGAATTCGATTGTTCCCAAAATTTCCCCATACCAGACATATTCATCTATTTAGTCGAAGCCAAAAGTTATCAAACCACTTGGAGGACCTTGGTGCATACAAGAGCATTTCTTCTGAATAGCAGCAGGCTGTTAGAGATGGCTGGGTTAGAGAGTTCATGGCAATTGCTCTCGCAACCCAAGTTGTATTGATGAAGGCCAAGGTATCTTAAAGTAAAACTAAATTTCCAATCACATAAATAATAATAATCCATTTATTGTTAGGTCTCACCTTCCCAAGCAAAAAGTGAGAGCCCACACAAACCATGTAATTTACATAAACTATCAAAGTTTAAACTAATAGCGTAACTAAAATTTAATTTAAACAGAACTATCCACTCACTCAGCCATATAATATCCCAATGCGTGTAAAAAAACACGTTGAAAAAAAGGTAAACGAAATCGTCTCAGAAGATTGGAATATAGAAACTATAAAAAACTCCCACTACACTATTTATAAATTCCTAACTGAATTGATGTCGTCAATTTTTACGAATGAAAACTTAAAAAGTAAGTATTAAAAATTTCTACCAAAAAAAATAATTCTTCGAAGCTCTATTTTTTAGCGCATAAACGATCTGGCAATGGTGGAAAACAACGAACCATCCAGAGGAAAATAATGGACCCTAAATATGTGGAAGAAATATCAAGTAATAACATAACAATAATAATTAAACACAGAATTCCTAATGCATACATGGAGAAATTTAAAAGGCTCAACCCCGCATCTGCTGCGACAAGCATCATTAAAGTACCGCAGCCGCACCCGCAGCCGATCCCACACCAGCATCCACTGCCATTCCAACTTACGCTTCATCTGTCGCTTCAGCTGCCGCTTTCACTTCCGCTCCCGCACCTAACTCCGCTCACGCATTGGAGGATACCACTCCTGCTCCCGTAAGAGCTTGCGAGAGAAGAAGATTTTTACCATCCCACCTGGACGACTACATTGTTTAAGTGCCTAAACGCCTTTAGTTATTTTTTTTAGTTCATTTAGTTTTATTTTGAAATTTAATGGTTTTCACATGATTAAATTTTTTTGTTTTGTACATTGTATTTTTCATATTGTAACTATTTTTACTGTAACGTAAGTTGTATATTTTATTATGTTTTATTATGTTATGTTATGTGGTTCTTGAATAAATTTGCCTCCAAGCGTTCAAAGCACTTGCCTCAGGTATTCTTACGTAAAACGCATTAGATAAACGCTTTCCTGAATTCTTACCCATGGTAACAAATTTCCATGACACGGCCAACCCTGCCTTCTAGACCGAGAGCCTGCGACGGTTAGGGGTAATTTTTTTAACAAAAGGCAGACCGCCAAAAATATTTAAGTTAAGGTATTTTATCGGCAGAAATGCAAGTCTGCCGTGCCGCAGAGGGTTCCCCTGGGCGGTACCGACTCCTGAAGTCGGCGGTAAATGCCCAAGTAGGGCAAAATTTCAAGAGGGATAAGATTTTCACTAAAAAAAAGAGCGTGAAAAGTTATACCTAAACCGCTCAGACCAGACGAAAAAATCGGGTTCCCAATACCGACCAGACGCAGGTGTGTAACGGTTTTCCACCTGTCAAATTCCTTTATGAATAGTGGCAACGTCGCATTGACGGCGGCAAATTCAAAAATTTCATGTTATTTTTTGACAATTCGAACGATTATTGATAAAAAATACTAACAAATACTAAAATATCTTGGTGTAAGACAATCTGGGTTTGTATTTCATGATGAGCATAAACAGATGGCATTTAATTGCACAAAACATGAATAAATTATTAATTATTATTAATCTTCGAAAGCTGAATCGTCATCGGAATCGGAGCCAACAACATATCTTGCATCGTAGGTGGTGTCAGTTCACCGATGTACCAGTTAGGCGTGTATTTGTTATCACGCAAAATCCACCCGTTTTTCTCTGGATGGAAATTTATTGGCATTCTTTCATTTGCATTGTTCCATACGGAACAAATACAGTTGGCCCTCATTATTTGTTGCATGAGAACGGATGAACAGGGAGGCAACATGCTGAAATCAATTCCCCTGACATTCTCAATAGGTTTTTTGCCTTTTTAGTAATTGCTCTCGGGAACTCATCAAAGTTCCCTGACTGTACAATGGACCTGGAAGTCGGTCATCATAAAAATAACACCCTCTGATTCATTGACATCACGTCTCTTAGTCTGAAGTTGGGCCCTGCATTATGTAAAGCCTTACCTGGCTTCCATGCCTTTACTGGATCGGACTACACCCCTGCGTTTTCTTACAAAGGAAAAGTTAGGCCTTTGAAAATCTTAGAGAAAAGCGATAACTATATGAAAGCGTTTGGCTTGCTAGGGTCATCTGAATCCCTTTCCACAGCACTTGTCTCTGACATAGAAGAATTCGTATGCGAAATGTATGCAAACAAACGACTTTCATCAGTTAATGAAGCTCGTTTCTTTGGGTTTCTGAAAGTCTATAAACCAAAAAAAGGCAAAAAACCTATGGAGAATGTCAGGGGAATTGATTTCAGCATGTTGCCTCCCTGTTCATCCGTTTTAGGTATAACTTCATCCGTTCATCCGGTTTAGGTATAACTTTTCACGCTTTTTTTTTTAGTGAAAATCTTATCCCTCTTGAAATTTTGCCCAACTTGGGCATTTCCCGCCGACTTCGGGAGTCGGTACTGCCCAGGGGAACCCTCTGCGGCACGGCAGACTTGCATTTCTGCCGATAAAATACCTTAACTTAAATATTTTTGGCGGTCTGCCTTTTGTTAAAAAAATTACCCCTAACCGTCGCAGGCTCTCGGTCTATTCCTATTCGCCGACTGCATGGTGAGTGTATTAAGGGCTTCCCAAATAACGAAGGATGCCGATGTTTGGACAATTACGAGGGTCATCCAGCTGCTGGATAGCAGTTATCAGGTGATCCGACTAACAGCTCGAGCGCAACTATCCCAAAACATCACAAAGGGATTTTGAGGCACACCTCCGGACCCTCTTCCTCTCTCAGATTACCCTTGAGGAGCAACACGGGGCTGACTCAATGACACCCGTTTCTACAAATGTGGCACCAACACTTGGTCACGGGCCAGAAAAGCAGCTCGAACACTAGACGTTAGAATCGATGTATCCGGTGATGAATTTTCTTCCAAAGGGTTCGCTGACGACATCTCCTGCCAATCGGTCAAAGCTGTTCGAGGCCTAAGATCAGTCATCAGGAAACGATGAACCACGTCCCTTACGAACGCCCCTAACCAAGGCAGGGTTGTCAGGGGCTGGACACATCTAACGACATTTCAAATCTCACCTCACGTCACACCAGCCTCTCCTTTGATGAATGGAACTTAATCCACGCCATCCGCTTAAACATCCTTCCTCTTTTCGGCACCCCAGGCATAGCCGCACCGAATAGCCAATGCTGTAGATGCAAAGAAGACGTGGAGACTACCTCACATGTAACAAGCAAATACCGCAACAACATTCCGGAAATCGGGCAGTGACATGACCGAATCCTTGGCGAGCTGGCCAAAATGATCGTGAAGGCTGGCCATGCAACTCGAGTCAATAAGGTATTTCCCGGCACAAGCCTAAGACCGGACATTATCATCACGTCCATCACGCCCATCATCATCATCGACCTCACAATCACCTTCGATGCTCCCGATCCCTTCAAGCTGGATCCAATAGAAAAGTGGCCAAATACAATAGCTTGGGTCTCATCCTACCCGTTCTTTTGGGGCCCTAGGTTCTTGGATGCCATCCAACAACACTGTGGCATCCATACTTGGCATCCGGCCCAACTCCCAAGACGTGGCGTTGTTTCTGGCGGAAGGGCCGGCTAATGGCCATCCAAGGCTCCATAAGCATCATCACCAGACATCTCCGAGGTAATCATGAAGAAGATGGCAATGAGACGGGACATTCAGTCTCCCTGTAGGTGCTGGACATTCCACTCGCTGCATCCCAATAAACGGCGAAACCCCACATTTGGACTGCCAGCCATGACCGTAACACAATGTCATACAACCATACAACCATCACATCCCAGAGCCTTTTCACTTTAAATCATAGTTCATCTTCACAACATCTCACCTCACAGGCTTACCTGTCCCAATCATCCTCTTTTAGACATAACTGATACATCTTTGTCATGTTAACGTGAAAATACAATCTATGACTCATTTTGACTATTGCTGATTTGAAGGCTGTAGCCTTCCTATTATTTTATTTTTGCCTCAATTTTAGATTTAGTAAAAAATGCAGGACTTCGATTTGCAATAATAAGGCAGGTAGACTTAAGACCCAATCGACATAAGACCCCGGAGGGGGTCGACAGTAGACCCCCACCTTACGATGCAAGACCCTGACATTAAAACAAAAGTTTTAATTTGGAAAAACTCTGTAATACATTTTTCATCCATCCAGCAACGGAAAATGAAATTCACGAAGAAAATAAGGAAGAAAGCATGCCAGAATATAGAAGAAGATACTAGTGAAATTGAGAGTTCTGATAATGAAACATATATTACACTAGAAAACATGGTATTAACGGTAACGAAGTAGATGACATAAAATGGATAAGTCTATTTTACCCGACCAAAATTACTTGGTTTTTACTTTACTTGTACTGAATTCAGAGACACAAATATACTGAACTGTTCTGCATCCACTGGTTGACAGAATACTAGCTATTTTAGAATCACAATGTTGCCAAACATAGAAAGGCAATGTTGCCGTCATTAAATGGTTATATGTATTAAATGGTGTATATAATCTGCAAAAAATTATTTAAATTCATTGTTGGGTAGCTCAGTTGTATAGCACGGGAATACTGTGATTTTGATCTATGATTCAAATCTAGGAAAGTAAAATGTTTTAGTGAATGTTATTAAATGACTGTTTATGAAAAATAAAGTTACTTTATACCTTACTATTCATCAATTATTTCACTTTTTAAAGTTTATGAAAAAAATTAGTGCAAGTTTAGTAAAGTTTAGTAGTATTATTTCTATATCTAGTCTGACAAACATGTAGTTAAGTAATACTTCACTAATTTTATTTAGGTTAAATTTGTTTTCTGTGTTTAATGCAGTGTTCTGTATTTGTCAAATAAAATAAAATTAAAATACAAATAAAATACCAAAAAAACGGAATTTTTTATTTAATTTTCAGCGTTTATTTTTGTTTAATTTTCCCTGTATTTTATTTTGTATTTTCTGCGTTTTTATTAAAATACTCAAATAAAATACTCAAAATATTCGACGATTTAAAAAAAATTTATGTCAATTCTCGACATTCTAGTTCCTTTTCCTACTGTTCAGTATTTAAGAATTTCACTAGCAGTCGACAATAAAACAGTGCCCACATGTCAAGCATTTAAGACTCGGTAAAATTGCACGACCTACCTCAACAGTTTAAAAGTATTGCAGTGCACACAATTTATCCTTCTGACTAAAGACTCTGAAGTACTGATTTTGTGATTTATCATTGGTAATATATTTTTACTTTTATTGTTACATAGGGATATCAGAGGTTCGCCAAAACCGACGGTTTTCCGAACCGTAATCGTACCGCGGATCAAAAAATCAAGGATCCGAACCGCGCCGAAGCGTCCCAGATCGATACAAGCGCGGTTTCGGAGCCAACAAAAGAAATACGCTCCGTTTCGCACCGTACCGATGGATTTTTTTGTGGGATGGGGTTAAATAATATGCACGTAGATAATTGTAGACTGCTGTCAGTGCTGTGAAGTGTTTGGATTGCTGTTTCAAATAACAATATTAAAAGTTATTTTTTTTCAGTATGCCCAAAAAAAATTCGGCTAAAACAAAAAAAACCGTGTGCGGCCAATGCTATAGCATATAATTTGCCTCGAAAGGCAAAATTAAAAGTCAATAAAAAGTAAGTTGTTTTAGGTTATTTGTTTACATTTGGTGTGTCATCTAAAATTTTTTTTATTTGTGTTACTAGTGCTGTAACTGTAATGCCTATTCTTGAGACGTCTGGCGAAGCTACTGAGGCTAACTCTAGTGCAAATGTAATTGATCTAGAGCCGGAACCAGAAACGGTTTCAAAACAAGTAGATAATGACAGCATACCCAACGCTCTTGCTTCAAGTTCTGTTTTAAATTGTGATAATACAGCAAATAGTATTATCCATGATGCTCAAATAGATTCAGTTGTTGACGTGGTAGCTGCAAGCTGGGCTGAATTTGACGCAGAAAGCCGGATTGGTCAAGAATTTGGGGACATTCCTGATTCATTGGCTTCAGAGCTACCTGGCTCAGAATTGTCTGATTCCACTAGAATTGCTCAAGTTGTGAAAGAAACACCAGGTAGGCTATGTATCTGCTTTATAGAATAGCCAAAATAATACTAATTCAAAGGCCCTGTCAGATGTAGAAAATGTTGCCACAAATTTTTCAAATAGGAAAAAAAGGGTGTCTTGGGTCTGGAACTATTTCCAATTTGACGAGCTTAAAAATAAGAATATTTGCCAGCTTTGCGGGTAATTAGCAATTATGTCTTTTAAGCCGCAATCCTATTGTAAATTTATTTTGTAATCTATAGTTTCCAATACTATTCCTTCTAAAAGCCAAGGAAGTACCACTGCCATGGAAAGATATTTAACGGGAATCAAAGGGCGTCATGGATTTTTGAAAGGATCGACAACTAATCTTAGGGCATTTGATTCCAACTTAATAGTGAAATTGGTAATAATAGTTTTGCTGTTTTCTTTTTTTATATTTTGCCAAGTGTGAATTTTCTAACGAATCTTAACAGCCTTATTCTCAAGAAAATTTACGTCGGTGCATAGCTCACTGGATAGCAATGTCAGACATACCTTTTTTAGAAATCGAAAACCCTTTTTCAAACAAATGATTCTGTGTGCCACAGACCAAAAATTTCAGCTATCATTGTCACGTTCATCTGTACAATCAGACATCAAAATGCTCCATTTATTTGCCAAAAACTGGATAAAAACTAAAATTCAGGTAGAAAACTTAAAGATTTATTGTTTTAAAATTTAGTAAGATGTTTATTTGTTGAGGAAATTTCGTCGAGGAAATCATTCACCATGGATGTAGTCTCCACCAAGTATCGAATGTTTCCCTTCAGTGGAATTACAATGCATTGGATTCAAAACGGACAGATGAATGATTTATGCCTAAGTTTAACTCATCTGAAAGGGCCTCATACTGGCGAAAATCTTTTCGATAGGGGAGACCGGGGCTAGTTGGCCTGGTTTTTACACACCCTGTCTTACCACTTGTAATTTTTCCTGTAATGATAACATTTATGGCCTAGCTGATGCTTTGTTATCTTATCTAAATTGTAGCGTTAAAAAAAATGCTAATTTAGAAAAACTTTCTGCCCAAAAAAACAGATTGATTCGGACACTTTCAGCTGACAACTTACCCCGTAAGTGAGGCAAGTTGCCCGTGAAGTCGGGGCAAGTTGGCCTTACATCTTTGCAGAGCACTTTGAACACACGTATGAATTTTCATCTTTTCCTCTGTCATCCACACACGACTCGCACGCCCATAAGCAACATTTTTAAATTGTACAACGAATCCAATCTTCTTTTTTGGTCGAATAACGCCCTCCGCATTCTGGGCAAAATGATTCTTTTTTCTTTACTTCTATTTTTTCCCGCTTTGCTGGCTTGCTTTTCTTGAACTCATCAGCTTTAGAGTTGGGCGGCTGTTCAGATAACACAATCTTCCTTGCGGCTTCTCGTAATTGTCAAAAAAGGCGTCGCAGTTGTGTTTGTTGAAAGATGATGTTCTTGCCAAGGAGGTAGCCTCGGGTTTCCTAATTGACAAAGTATTATGTCTCTTAAGAAATGAGCTAAACCGGTCAGGGCCACCTAAGCATTTTGCAGTCCACGACAAGGGAATTTTGATGTTCATTTTGGTGGCCAATTGAAATGCTAGCTTCCTAACGTCCAGTGGTGACAATCCAAAATAAATATCTGCTGCTCGATGCAAATATTTCACTAGTATAGCCTCCTCCTCATCTGTGAAAACCTGCTCGACAAAATGTTTACACTCATTAGCCTAACTTACTATGCCAATAGCCTAAACTCAATGTATTTCTTACCTGACAGATCTTTGAATAACCATATTTTTGTTTACAGGGTAGCTCATTCTTATTCTTGTCTACGTATCTAGCAAGACTTCTTCTGGGAATCTGAAACATTTCTCCCACCTCAGTTATTCCTCTTCCTTCTGTAAGAACAACATCAATTGCTCTTTCGATAACCCCACTAGGCGTTTTTCCCCTGTCAGTTTCTCGTACATAGTTCCTCATCCTAGTGTAATACTAAAAAAACAGAAGATTTTGACACACAAATAAACAAGGTCAGAAGCTAAAACAAAAGGCCAATTTGCCCCCAAAAAAAACAGTCAACCTACCCCATCGGTAGGGGTCATTGTTTTCTTTAAAATAATTTACTTAAAAAAAAATTATATTGAATTTTAGAATTGACTGACCCTTAGCTAAAAGACTAAGGTATCTAAAGAAAAAATTTCATTAACATGCACTACATACCTTATTTCTGAAAAAGAAAAATGCACGGAAAAAAAAGTTCGCGTCGAAGCGTAAAACGGTTTTCGCAGTACAACGTCAGCATTTAAGTGCAGACAAAATTAAAATTTTGTACAGACCATCTAGTGATATTAATTAACACTTCGGCTATCCTGAAAAATTCTACTTTTTAAGTGGCGTTAAATAATACGCAAAAGAGCGACTTACCCCTAAGCCAACTAGCCCCGGTCTCCCCTACTTTTATTAAAGTGGTTGACAAAGATTTCGGTATACTGCATAAGGTAGAAATAGTCAGCAATTCGAAGTGTTACAGTACGTAAATTTTTACTCGATATTTAACTATAGATAATGGCGGTTACTACTGATTCGGCTTCATCGAATTTTTCATTTATGCGTCTTCTTAGCGATTATTGCATTTCAAAAAATATTCATCACATTAACTGTACGGGATCACGCATAAGTTGTTTTTCGCATATCCTGAATTTGGCTGTGCAAGCCTTTTTGAAAGCGGCCAACATAGAACTTTCACAAACAGAGGAAGGGCTTGATTTGCAGCTAGAAGATGAAGACGAATTTGAAAATGAGGACATTTTTGCTTCTAATAATATCATCAAAAAGGTATAATTTACAAAAATATACAAAAATATCCTCTTCCATATTGTGTTGTAAACGTTTTAAACTGGACAGCTTCGCAGAATTGTAAATTACATAAGGAGTTCTGGTGAGCGAAGAGAGCTTTTTGAAGTAAGCTGTAAAGAAGTTAAAATCGAGCCCTTAGAATTACTCATAGACCGCGCCACTAGGTGGAATTCCTCTTGCGCAATGATTGAAAGAGCTCTAAAGCTAAAACAGGTTTTTATACACTATGATGCTTGTCGTTATTTCCCTTAAATATTTTCCGCTCTTTAGGCAGTAAATCGATTTGTACAGAAGTTTAGTGAGAGTTCTGCAGACAAACTTCCTCTTAGCAGCCGAGAATGGGACTTTTTAGCGTCTATCTTTGAACTTTTGAAGGTAATCTGAAATTTTCAGTTACAAAATAAGTTTAATTTTCGGTAATGTACAAATAAAAATATACGCTTTTCTTCATAAGGATTACCGAATGACTGGCGAGGCTATGGGAAATGCTAAATTTCCAACGATTTCTCAAGTTTTGCCGTTTTTCCGTTTATTACTTCATAAGCATAATGCTTATTTAGGCTGCAAAACAACAGAAAAACCAAACATTAAGGCTCTTGTATCAACTGGCAAGCCGAAAGCGCTGATTGAAGCGGTTTTTGAAGCCCGAAACAAGCTCATAAAATATTTTTATATGGCAAACAGTTCGGAATCGATTCACTTTCTGGCTACAAGTATAAGTTTATTAGAATTTTGGAAATATCTTCAAATTAATGATACGGTTTTTTAAATTAAATTGTTCAAAATGCAGTTCTCGACCCGAGGTTTAAACTCAAGTATTTCCAACAAGCTGGATGGCCATTAAGAAAAATCAATGAAATGCGAGAGAAAGCAAACAGTTTTTGGATTTCGGTATACAAACCAATTTCTCACGAAGACCAAGGGGTTTGCTCATCAAAAGAAATGACAATTGCAGAAATTCTTTGGTCCGTTTGCTCGTCTGAGGTAATGATTAATTGTGTTTTTATTGGCTGTGTATTGAATTAAATATGCCCATCGCATTAGAATTTCCCCCGGACAAACGATGAAGAAAACATCACTTCTGACGAGCTCGAATGTTATTTAAAAGAACCAATAGTTTCAGCCCATTGCTTTACGGACATTATTAATTGGTGGCAGGTTTGCTTATTGAAATTCTCTTTGGGAATTCTTTAAAAATTACTTTATATCATAGGGCCAAATTAATAGTTATCCTGCGTTGTCGAAAATGGCGATGGATATTTTGGCTATACCTGCCACTTCCGTACCTGTCGAAAGGGAGTTTTCCGGCTTGTCAGACATAATAACGCCAAATCGTGCAAAGCTTCGGGGGAAATTGCTGTAACAAACTTTATTCAAATAATATGATGAGTGCAAGTGTCTCGTTATTTGTTGTTGCAATAATATGACAAACATAAAATACCATTTCGTGTTCCAATATTTTTTTCAATAATTACGCAAGATCTTACGTTTACATATAGTAGAGACGTTTTCATATAGTAAGATACCACTTCGGTTCCGGTTCGGTTCGGGTCCAGACGGTTTTACTTCGATCTAACCGCCAAAGAATCGCACCGATCGAGTTTCATTCCGATAACGACCCAAACCGATGACGGTTCGGTTCCGGTTCGGTTAGTTCCGAACCGTTGGCACCCTTAGTTCCTGGTTACCATTTGTCCTCGGTTTATGTAATGAGAAACACACTCATACCACAAAGATATGAACAAATTAAAGAATACATTAAGAAGAAACTGTCATCCTGCACGGCTATAGCAGGGTTGTTACGGTTGCTAAACTCCATAAGAGGTAGTCCCATAAGAGGCTGTCCTGAAAATTAAAAACGTTCTCAGAGCCGCCAAGCGGAAATTTTTGAACTTTTTTCGCATGACAGATAAGGGGCCGTTCACATATGACGTCACGGACTTTTTGACGATTTTACACCCCCCTCCCCCCTTCGTCACAATTCGTCACAGCAGGTCTACCCCCCCTCTAATACGACGTCACAAAGTCAGATACCCCCCTCCCTTTTTAAAAATTGTTTAAGCCACTAAAAATTCTCTTGAATATCAGATTCTCTTGAATATCAGACAGCAACCCTTTCTTGTCCCGATCTTGTAGCATGCAAATGTCTGAATTTAAACAATCAATCTCTTTTTGCAGCTGTAGCTGAACATGAGGGACATATCTATTACACTTTAATTGAGCTGGTGAATCAATAATCTTTACTGTGTTGATGCCTTCAGAAACAGTTTCAACATCGTGGTCGGGTTCATCAAATAGTGATGAATTGGGGGCGAATTCTAATGTTGGTGACGATGAATTTGTTTCTTTATCTGACTTTTTAGGAATTAATGCCTTAGCCCAAGTTTGCATCAGGCCACCTTCAGCTCTCATTGAAATTGCTCGATATTCTTTCAGCAAAATGGCAATTTTGCCGGGCAAAATTGGCCGGCCCCTGCATCGTTTTTGATTTCGTTCCATTTTTTAATGACGTCTTCTTGACAAGACTTTCTACTCTTAGTTCTCTCGAAAGCGCTAACATAGCCTTTAAAAAGAGACTGATATAGTTCGTTTTTGTTCATTATTTTCTTAATTGGTCAAGCAAACAAGGTGCTGACAATCACTTTGCTCTAACGATCCAGAAAAACTAAAAGAAATTTAGGAAGTTGCCAACATATCCCATTTGGTGGCGCTTGTGTAGTGCCTTGTGACGTCCCACTGTGAATACTCCCCCTACCCCCCTCGTCACAATTCGTCATACAAGGTGCACCCCCCCCCCCCCCCTCGGCTCGTGACGTCATATGTGAACGGCCCCTAAGTGTCAAATTTTTTCTCCAATTTTTGTATAATGGAAGAAGTTGTTCAATTTGTGTAATTTTTGTATACCGAAATTGAAAGCTTGAGATTTCCAATTCCAACACGTAGAAATTACAGTATTAATAAAAGAGTCTTAAAATTTTATTTTAAGGAGGCTGTATTTACACATGTTGATTTCTTTTTGATAGTATGTACATTAGACTATGATAATTGAGGTTTCTGCTGCAGGTTTCATGCTTGTTTTCTGGTTTGGTCTGGTTGTTAGTCTGGGAGACGGATTTGTAATCACCTTTGCATCTCCTGTAGAAAAACACATTTTATATAACAGTTGAATAGGTTTTTTGAGGAATAGTTGTTACTTACTGTGCTTTGTTTTACATCCAGACAAATTTTCAGTTTTGTCGACTAGTGCTTATGCTTCATTGGTTTCTGTGATGCTGAAAGCAAATTAGATCATTAATACATCGTAATTAAAATAAAAAACACGCTGCAAACTTACTGAGGAAGTATTGTCGGATTGCATTTTCAGCAACCCTCCACCTTTTGTAAGGACATAAATAGTCCAGCATGAAAGATCCTTTGATAACATCATGTGGAGCAAAATGTTTTTCACACAATTTGTCCCCAACAGTAATTCCGGCTGCTTTTTACTGCCAAGATTCCAAATGAGTTTTATTTACACCAAATGTGGAAACTTTCTGGTTTTCCTTGTCGTAAATAGCTTTGCAAATGAAACAAAATCCAACAAGTTTACCGACGCCGCCATGTTTTCTCAACTAGATTGATACTAACCGTCACTGAGCTAAAATTTGTTTTATTTTCGTTACCTAGATGGCGAAAAGAACGAATTTAAGATCTATTCCCATTGGCTGCTGGCAATTGACGTCACATGAAGAAAGTCTCCTCCCCTTTGAAAACTAGGACGTCTTCCAATGTAAAGAGCTCTTATGGCGTTGAGCAACCGTAACAACCCTGGCTATAGAGTGGTTCGTGGTTGCCATCTTGGATAGGTATTTCTCCCAGTTTAGTGCAACCTCACAAAAAAGCATTGGCAATTTTAGATAAATAGTGCCAACCAACTGTCAGTTTACAGATTATTTCTCATTCTCTTCTATGTAAAAAAAATAATGGGTAGGCCAACCAGTTTACGAAGTTCTTTCCACTAGTCCCAGAGTCTGTCGAGAAGAGTAGCAGAGGGACGGTATTGACAAAATTAAATCAGGTTCAAATGTAGCCCAAGGTTAATAACTAAACGTGGAACTTTGTGGAAAAAGTTTGATTCCCTCACCCTCTAAAGGCTGTATAGGTCAGTAACTGCTTCTTTGGCATTTCACGAAAGGTTATTGACCCTGTGTGGGGCTAAAAGAAAAGGGAAACCGATGATGTTGGGTATCGTTTGTCTACCTGGAACTACCTTCTTTTTTTCCAGTTGCCTCCATGTGAATCCAACTGTAAAACCTGTTGCTCAGGTAATATTTGAATTTCAAATCAGCCGTACCACAATCGTGAGACGAGCTTTTTCCAGATAAGTAAGAGGCCCAAAAAGTTGAATCGACCCATTGAACCTTTGTCCCCCATTCTAGTCAGTAACGTCAGAATATTCCCCTAGTCCATGTTACAACTAGTTGAATCGTCATGAGGTCATCAAGTCTCATTGGAACAGTGCTAATAGCTGTTATGGTAAGAAAACTCGTCAACACGTTTTTTGTTGCAAATTGACTTTGCAATCCCACACCCTCTCCCTCTTTTTTTTGACCGTCTCGTACCCCTCCTCCCACGCGCCACTTCTCTCTCTTCTCATCTAATAACCCTCTAATTTCGGCGCGCAGAAACAAGGAAAAAGAGGGTGGGGGAGGAAAGGGAAGAACGAAAGAGGAAAGGACAAGACAACTCGGGGGGGGCAGTCGCAAGCAAAAACTGGACCAAGAAGGTTGTCTCAGAAATCTAGGACAAATTACTCTTTTCCATTGTTAGCCTCCACTCTTTCAACAAATACAAAATTGTTTCCAGCCAGCAATCGTTCTTGTCATTCCCTACAATTTGGTGCATCGACCGGGAAGACAAAGAACGAAGTAGGTAGGAAATTTCCAGACCAAGAACGAGCGAAGCCAGCCACCACGCTGCTACCACGCCGCCACCACGCTGTCACCACGCTACAACCACGCCGCCATCACTGCTTCTAAATCACCGCCGTCGTTACTGCCACTAGATTTTCTCTGCCATCTTCTCCTCCAATGGTAGGAAGAGGACCACGCCGTCGAAGAACCGAAGCGGGCAAAAAGGCCGAAAAGGAGAGGCGAGCTAAGAAGCGCCAAATCGCAGCACAGCAACGCGACGAAGACATAGAGAAGCAGCTTTCCCAGCTGGAAGAGACGGAACTTCACCACCCACTCAACTATGGTAAATTTTAATCTTAACAGAAGAGAAAAACCAACAGATTCCGTCTAACTCCCCAGCCCATCCAGTTAAGCCCCAAGAACAGTGTCCGGCCATTGACTGGCCTGGACCTTCTACACGTGGTACACACCCGAATCGCCCCGAACCGGCTGAAACGAACCGCCCCGAATCTGGTTGTCCTGAACCCGATCACCCCGAACCAGCGAGACCAAATCGCCCTGAACCGGATCACCCCGAACCGAATCGCCTCGAACCGTTCCACCCCGTGCGTACTACTCACGAGTCTACAGCCTCGTCATCATCATACCAGTTGCGTTTAGCCGAATACCGGCGTGAACCAGGTAAACAGCGCCAACAAACACCAGCATACAACCGCATTCACCCTCACACTCCTTCCTCGTTGTGTTCAGTCGTTTACCGGCAGGAACCAACTTCGAATTCCCCGTCTACACCTCCCCACACTAGTGTTCAGCCGATAACCGGCACGAACCTAGCAGACCCCCCCCCCTCTCACACCTGCGTTCAGTCGTATATCGGCAAGAACCAGCTCCAAACTTCTTCTCTACCCAATCCTACACTACACTCCCGTCGCATACTGTAACTAACCTCTCCACCACCCACCCGACGTTGCGTTCAGTCGTTTATCGGCACGAACAAACGTTAGATCCTCCCTCTCACCCTACTTATACTAGCGCTCAGCCACACGCTGACCTGGATCAGCGCGGATCTCTATCGCAATCCGAAGTCTTCACTGACGACGAGGAAGACAATCTTCCCACTTTCCCACCCGAGTCTGACGAAGACGTCGCCACTACCCGTAAGGCTGAACCAGATCTACCAGCAAGTAGCCAAGCACCTAACAGCAACAACATAGCAGCCAGACGCATACTGCGGAAGACGGCGATTTCAACACGAAAACGTTGCAACACCGAAAACGTTAAGTGCCATCCGCCTCCACGTTCATCTCTCCTTAAGGATTTCATCCCCATCAAGTTGGTAGGCAAACGACGCTTCAATACCAGAGGCCTCCCGAGACCACCTCGTCACCGCGACAAAGACGCCGACACCCCAGCTGACTGCTTTGCTCTGGGACCAGCCAGACGGCGCTACTTGCCACCACACCTTCGAGAAGAAAGGGTCATCTTAACGAAGTCCATTACGCCCGGTACAGCCAGAAGATCGCAGAATTAATCCATCAATTGCATATAACTATAACTTTTTCACCCTGCCGCCATTACATGTGGGTTGACTGTCACATCAAGTCAATACATTTCTCTCGGAAGCCCATAAAGTCGTCGTTATTTAGCAATGGATGAAACAGACGCAAATGATAATCTAGAAAGGGAAAGCCCGGAAACCCTAAAACGTATGCGAACCACTGAGAAAACCCGTCTTTCGAAGATGATTACTCGAATATCCAATCACATGGAGGAGAGAGGCAGCAGAAAGGTACTTAGAGTGTACCGCAATCAACTGGCGGAAATTCTGCAAGAATGCAACTGTCTTAACAGCGCATACGCCAGCTCCCTGAAATCCGAAAACCGTACCGAAGAAGATGCGTGGCAAACCGAGCTAGACACACGAGCGAATGAGTGCTTCACGCTAATTGAGGCCCACCTGTTGAGTAGAGAAGATGAAGAATCAACCACTTCTGTCGCTTCCGCCCACAGCTCTCGCCATCACCCTAACGAAAGGAAACGCATGAACCCTATGCAACAGTCAACTCAAAACATTACAAGAGTTTGGCCCGCAGACACGATGGTGACAGACTTTAACCCACTAACCAAAGAAGGGGGCAGTGAATCCATCCTCACAACGAAGAGAGCCCGTAGCCTCAAGGATACCCTAACAGTTACGGTCTCCGACCTAGTCAACCCTGGCCCAGCCTCCGCTCCCGAAACACGCCGCGACCATACCACAGTTTCTGAACTCCCAGCAACGACATCCGCGTCCCTTCGCTGTCTAACCACCCCACATGGCCAACACGAGCGCGTTAACACTACCGTAGCACGTCACAATACAGAAGGGCACCACGCCTCGGAGATAGCCCTTGAACCACCGGTCTCGACACCCGCGATCTATCGCCGTCAGATGGCTTCAACAACAAAGGCTACGGTGAATACCTTCCCACGGCACCCAGTCATGACATCCGCGACATCTCATTATCAAGCAACCCAAGCCGCCGAAATTTTCGGGCCACCGCCTGTGAGTTATCCAGTAATTTCTGTCAATCAACAGACCAACGAGCCCACCCACCGTGCCATGAACACTGGGTCGGCCAGCCGAGATATCATCCAAGTCACCACGCAGACTTCTATTCCACGGCAGGTCAGCTTCATTCCAAACGAAGCTAGTGCAGACTATCACTCCGGCCAGCTCCGATCTTTCACCTCAAACCCACCAGCTAAAAGTTTAGACCTACCCGATAAAGACCAGCCGAGCAACCCCAACCACCAGTCGTTGGAAACACCAGACTCCTGGATTCACGCCCTTAATACACAGCGAGGTAGCACCGTGGGGCAAATGGCGTACCCCAAAACACCACAAATGTCCATCCAGACTTTCTCGGGGAATCCTCAGGAGTGGCCATCTTTTATAGCAAGTTTCAAAGTAATCATACATGATGCCTGTAGCTCCGACGTAGAACGTCTTTATCATCTGAGGAATCACCTCGCGCAAGAAATCCGTGATCGAATCGGCGAAGTTCTTCTTCACCCAGGGTTATATCAACACGCCTTGAAAGAGCTACATCGCAAGTACGGCAACCCGCAACTAGTCGCACAAGCATGTAGCGATAAACTACTCTCGCTCACTTCATTCAAGGAGGATGACCACAGGTCACTGAGAACGTTTAGTGCTAAGGTGCGAGGAGTTGTTGCTACGTTAAAATACGGGGGATACTCATCTCAGCTAGAGTGCTTTTCGACAATTCAACAACTATCGTCCAAACTGCCTCTTACTCTTCGAAAAAGTTGGGGGAAAAAGAGTTGGAGCCTCCAACCAAAGCTACCAACCCTCATAGACTTCGATGACTGGCTTCACGAAACGTACACGGAGGACTCAAGAGCGCAAATTAAAACCCAAAAAGAAACCGTTAAATCCCCACGCGATCGCCACAGTATCTTTGCCGTAACCTTCGAAGAATGCCCTGCAGGCTGTCGCGAACCCCACCGGCTGGAAAATTGCCAACGTTTCGACAACCTAACGGTAGACAAGAGAGCTGAATTTATCAAAAACAGGAAGCTATGCTTCAGATGTCTAAAAGGGAGCCATAGAAGCGTCGACTGTACACAAGATAAAGCTTGCCCAAAAGAAGGTTGCAAATACAGACACCACGTCTTACTCCATGGGGCCCCAGTAATATGGAAAGGAAACCGAGCATCACGTAACCACAACAGAGCGTCTTACGTAACTTCCAACTTCCGCGGCTCTACCTCCTCACACGCTAGCTATACCTACCTACCAATTGTACCAATACTCGTGTGTGCTAACGGGAAGGAAGTCCGTACCTACGGACTCTTAGACAGTGACAGCCGAGTAACACTTATCAGAGAAGACGTCGCAAAATCTCTGAAGCTAAAAGGGGAATGGGAGCAGTCGCAATTCCGAACCTTTCACGCCCAGGATCCACTAATCAGAGTACGAAAAGTACAGTTCACGATCACCCCACTGGACCGTAAAGAAAAATTCTACGTGGAAGAAGCATACTCCATAGACAAGCTGAACATCCAGGGTCGCGTGGTTCCACCAAACGAGTTAGCAGAATGGCCGCACCTAACACGCATCAAAGTACCAGAATTACCTGGCGCCGAAGTTACAGTTCTGATAGGTATGGAGCTCACCGACGCCCACGACGTAATAGAAATAAAAAGGGAAGTCAATCAGAAGAACGCACCTATGGCGATTCACACTCCCTTCGGTTGGTGCATCGTGGGGCAAATGCGCAAAAGACAAAAATCAAACACCCTCGATGTGTTCGCGACAACTCAAGACGAAAAGGTTGACTTTCAAACGACAGTTCAAAAATTCATCACCGGCGAAAAACTAAACACCCACCCCGACGTTAAGGTTCCCATATCTCCCAGAGACTAAGAAGCGCTAAGGAAAATCAACGCTTCAATAAGACACAACGGAGAAAGATACGAGATCGGCCTACCTTTCAAATCCTCTGAACCAGCACTACCCGACAACTACCATGCCGCTCTAAGACGGCTTTACACCCTCGAAACTAAATTCCGATCAGACCCCACGTTTACCGCCAGATACGCAGCTAACATGAAAGATTATGTCACCTTAGGGCACGCCAAAGAACTCAGCAAAGAAGACATAAACTCTACCAAACCGGGAAGATCTTTCTACCTGCCCCACCATGGGGTGGTAAACCCGAGGAAACCACATAAAGTCAGAACAGTCTTTGATGCCTCGGCAAGGTGCAATGGCGTATCTCTTAACGACCGACTGCTTAAGGGTCCCGACCTTTTAACCAACCTAGTGGGTATTCTCATTCGTTTCAGACGATTCAAGATCCCAGTAACCGCAGATATCGAAAAGATGTTCCATCAAGTAAAAGTATCTCCGAAAGACCGCCCTGCCTTAAGATACCTCTGGCGGGAACCAGGCTCTTTATATCCACCCAAGGTTATGGAAATGCAAGTACAAATCTTTGGAGCGGTCTCGTCGCCAACCATCTGCTCGTTCGCCCTTCGTAAAACAGGAATAGATAACGAGCACGAATTCCCCGGAGTAACCAACAAAATCATCAACCACTTTTACGTCGACAACTATATGGACTCCTTCGACAACCGCGTAGACGCGATCCAAACCTGCAACCAACTAAGGCAGTGCCTACTCCGCGGCGGTTTTAAGCTGACCCAATGGATCTCGTCGGACAAAGAAACCCTAGCATCACTTCCAGGCTCCCTGCTAGCTAAACCGACTCTTAATCTAGATTTGGACGATCTCCCCACGGAACGAACCCTAGGTCTTCAGTGGAATTGCCAGTACGACACATTTGAACTACACATCGAAGTACCAGAAATAGGTAAAACCAAAAGGGAGCTCCTGAGATCAGTAGCCAGCGTCTTCGATCCGTTAGGATTCCTAGCCCCAGTCATGTTCTCAACCAAACAACTCTTACGAGACGCATGGGAGAACTCAACTTCATGGGATGATCCGCTCGAGGAGAATCTTTTGAGTCGTTGGAGGCAATGGAATATCTCCATCTGATTCTTAACCCAAATCAACCTTCCACGGTGCTTCAAGTCCACGTCCGACTCCCCAACCAACACACAATTGCACGCATTTTCCGACGCATCAGAGAACGGTTACGGTGCAGTCGTTTACATCAGAATGGAGTTCTCAGAACGAGTCGAAACCGCCTTCGTCTGCGCGAAATCAAGAATTTCACCAAAAAAACCATGCACGATTCCCCGCCTTGAGCTTAACGGAGCTCTTATGGCTTACCGGCTAGTAAATACAGTCAAAAGGGAGCTCGATGTTCCCCGAGAAAAAGTTATTAACTGGACAGACTCTACCACCGTACTACCATGGATATTTTCAGAACACTGCCGATATAACTCATAGGTGGCCAACCGCGTAGGTGAAATATTAGAAGACGGAAACGTCAATCGATGGATGTACGTCCCAAGCAAAGAAAACCCCGCAGACGACTGCTGTCGTGGATTAGAACAGGAGATCTTAAACACAATGCACCGCTGGTTTCAAGGTCCGAACTTCCTACGGCAGTCCCAAGAAGAGTGGCCAAAATTTCCCGACCCACACATGCTCAGCCCGCACCAATTAGACCCCGAACTCAAAGTAACGGGTAACAAATCTCACTCTTTATGGGTCGGGGCAATAGGGGAGCCAGAGGTTAATGTTTTCGAGAAACTAATGATAAGAAGATCGTCACTAAACTTAATAATTCGCTCGACAGCGCTCATTAAACGCCTCTTTCGTCCCCCTACTACAACAATCAAAAAGGGCTTCTTGGTTACGCCATCAGAAACCGAAATTTCTACAGCAAGGCAATTCTTGGTCAAACTAGCACAGAAAGCCTTCTTCTCAAAGGAAATAAAGTCTATAGAAGACTACAAACCTCTACCCGAAGACTCTCGCCTCGTTCAACTCTCCCCCTTTTTGGATAACGACGGGATCCTACGTGTCAGCGGCAGAATCCAACGTGTAAAATCTCCATACTCAGTGAAACATCCAATCCTGCTGCATCCCGACCATAGACTTACCACTCTGATAATCGAGAAACTCCATGATGACCTAGCACACGCCAAAACAGAATATATGTTGAGTAACCTACGTTCCACCTACTGGGTCCTGCGAGGAAGAACAACGATAAAAAAAACGATCAGCAGCTGTTTAGTATGTCGACGAAGGAACGCAAAGCCTGTAGCACCGTATATGGCGGCACTCCCCGTCTCTCGCCTGCAGACTTTCAACCCTGCGTTCACACACACTGGTATCGATATGTTCGGTCCATTCCCCGTAAAAATGTTTCGGCGCCAACTAAAGCGCTACGGCATCCTATTCACGTGTATGACTACAAGAGCAGTACACTTAGAAATGACCGAATCTATGGAGATGGACTCCTTCCTTCGGGCGTATAGTCGTTTCATCGTACATAAAGGAAAACCGTCCCACTGTTATAGCGACAATGGAACCAATTTTACCGCCGCAGAGAAAGAAATTAAAGATGGGATCGCCAAATGGAACAATGAAGAATTCATAGGGAAGGCCACCGCCGAAGGTACTACTTGGCATTTCAACCCCCCGTACGCACCACACTTTGGAGGCGCCTGGGAGAGCCTGATCCGATCAGCCAAAACAGCGCTCGTTGCGGTCCTACACGGGCAAGCTACTACTGATGAGGTCTTGAGAACCGCACTCATATTAGTAGAAGGCCTATTGAACAGCAGACCCTTAACTCACGTAAGTGTCGACCCAAACGAACCAGAAGCACTAACCTACCACTTGCTAATCGGGCGTGCCAACCCGTACATACCTTTAAACATCGTCGACGACAGTGACATAAGTTCACGCCAACGTTACAGAGCTGCTCTCGCTTTGGCAAAGCAATTCTGGCGTCGATGGTTAAGGGAGTACTTACCTCGACTGATTGAGAGAAGAAAGTGGCTGGAGCACAGAAGAAATATTAAGGTCGGAGATATCGTCATCGTCGTTGATTTAAGATCACCAGAAGGACACTGGCCACTAGGAAAGATCACGAAGGTCCTCCCCGGTCCCGACGACATAGTACGCTCAGCAATGGTAGCCACTCAACACGGGGAATACCATCGACCAGTCACCAAGCTGTGTTTATTAGAAGAAGAGAGCAGGAGGAACGAGCCTCAAGCAGAAGACCGGTCGTAAGACCATTACCCCCCCCTTCCTTTTATATCTCTTATATCGACTTAGTTTTTGGAAAGAGGGTTGTCTGTTTCTTCGTTGTTTCCATATCCGCAGGCTTTTTTTTTTTGACATTATCGTCAGTTTTTTTAATGCCAGAACGTGTCTTAATTTTTGTTATAACACCAATCATCTTGTGCTTCTATTTTTTAACTGATGACTATGGTACCACATAACTAATGGGGAACATTCCGAAAACTTCAGCTACGTCGGATCCCGACTACGTCTACACGGGTGTTCGTTCAGGATCACAGTCGTTTTCTATCCAGAAAACGGGGTCGGCCATGTTCCAAATTGACTTTGCAATCCCACACCCTCTCCCTCTTTTTTTTTACCGTCTCGTACCCCTCCTCCCACGCGCTACTTCTCTCTCTTCTCATCTAATAACCCTCTAATTTCGGCGCGCAGAAACAAGGAAAAATAGGGTGGGGGAGGAAAGGGAAGAACGAAAGAGGAAAGGACAAGACAACTCGGGGGGGGCAGTCGCAAGCAAAAACTGGACCAAGAAGGTTGTCTCAGAAATCTAGGACAAATTACTCTTTTCCATTGTTAGCCTCCACTCTTTCAACAAATACAAAATTGTTTCCAGCCAGCAATCGTTCTTGTCATTCCCTACATTTTTTGTAACAATTTTTGTAACACCCATTACAAAAATTGTTCACTTTCATTCGTTTCCCACCAAAAATACTAAAATTGCCAATGCTTTTTGGTTTCAGGTTGCACCAAACTGGGAGAAATACCAATCCAAGATGGCAACCTCGAACCACTCTGTATCTATAATACTAGATATTTGGTCATGTAAGAGTATGGTCGGTTGCATTGGCTTTACTTGTTCTGGAGTATTGAAAACATATGAGCCGTTCAGGTGCTTTCTAGCAATTAGACAAGTCAAAGGGAAACATACTGGTGAAGCAATTCTCAATGAATATTGTAACAGATTCGCTGGGTTTAAGGGATGTATTCAGTCATAGACAGCTTACACGACACACACACACAGCATTACACAGTAACAGCACTGACAGCACTAACAACTAGTCTGAATCACTACATTGGACTGCTCCTCTGGCCGGTCATAGACGGGCTTTTGAGTCCTCTGACATCCGGCCAGAGTGGCAAAGTCCATTGACATCGCACATTTGCATCTCTTAGCATCCGGCGCTAAGCGACAAAGTACATTGGCGCTACATCCCCCCTCCTACCTACTGACATGGGTTCCCTAAACTGGATAATAAACCCCACAAGGCATAACAAATAGAGTCCCCCATGTTTTCTACTTTAACATTTGATAAAACTAATCCGGGTTAAACACCAATATTCAAACGACTGCATTCGGGTCGGGCTGGCCTTGATCCTCTTCTTTCTCCTTCCTCTTCGAAGGATCTCCTGCCCGGGCTAGCTCGTCCCTCAGTTCTTGAATCTGGCGCTGTAGGTCTTGCACCTTGTCAAGGCCTACCGCCCCGACTGCCGGCTTCTCGCGCTCTCTACGCGCATCCTCGTACCCCCTCTCATAGGCTGTTTTTACGGCATCTGCGTGAAGTCTCGCCTCCTCCAGGAATTCTTCACACGATTTAATGCCCAACACGTAAAGCCTCTCGTAGAGAGCCGGGCTCAATCCCCTGAAAAGGTGGTCTATGCGCACCTCTTCGGCCATGTCTGGCTGAACCATGCGACACATATCCATAACATCATGGTAGTATTCCGTGATGTCTTCCTCCTTCCCTTGGACCCGCATGCGCAGCTTCCTTTCCGTCTGCCGCTTCAGGTTTACCGCCACGAACTGCTTCAGGAAAAACGTCTTGAGCCCACGCACCTCTCTGTAGTGTGCTGGCTCGTCCTCAGTTCCGGCTACTTGGACCTCCCGGTCCTCCCAGTGCTCTGGGCGTGCGTTTCTCGCCTCAAGGCCTACAATACATTTGTAGGCAGCACCCTCGAGCGAAACATCAATAGCCCTTGCAAGATCGTTATTCGACCAACGATTATGGCGACCAATCCTTTCGAACCGGTCTATCCACTCCATTGCGTTTTCCTTTGGCGTGCCCCGGAACTTTTCCGGCTCCTTGTAGTGGAACATTGGGCGTTCCGCCATGTCTTCCTCCTCTTCCAAAAACGGATCCCACTCGAGTTCAGGATCTTCCAGAGACTGTCGGCTTGGCGATCCACCTACGCTGAATCCGCCGCGTCCCTGTCTCTTCGTTGCCGCTTCCTGTGGAGTACTAAACGCTCTAGGCCGTAGGCCTTCGCGCAGGCTCCTTCTTTCCAAGCCCACCCCTCGCTGCTCGTCGTTCCTCGCTTCCAACGGCTGTCCGCTGTCGCTACCCGACGATCTGTTGATGACCCCGGAGGTATCGGCTTCCACGCTAACTATGCGTTTCCTGTCGGCAGCGCCTTCCGCCCACGCCGACCCCTGCCACACCTCTCGGTTTCCAGTCACCGACCCCTGCGTTCCGAGCGAATTTGGGTCGTACGACTTCCTCCGCTGCTCGTCGATCCTTTCCTGGACACTGGAGACTGACACCTGCGGGATAAGCGACTCGCGGTCGTCGAACTCCGCCTGACGCGTGCGTGATCCCTGATCACGATCGACGACCCGCACTTCCTGCCGCTTCTCGTTACCCGCCCCGGTACGTGCGTTAACCCTTCCTTCGTTCCCTACCTCACGAGCCCCCTCGTGCTGCTTACGTGCAGCTACGGACTCGTATTCCCCTTCCGTCACAGCACCCCCTGCTTCCGGATTCCCAGAATCCTGGCAGCTCTGTGCGTCCTCGAATTCCTCGCCCCGTGGCTCGGAATCAGACTGGAATTGTGACGGATCTGGAACCTCCCGCGGTAGGGAAACTTCCCTGGACAACCACGTACCTTTCTGTCCCAAAGTGAGGTCACTCACTTCTCCAGGAGGGCCTCTCGAACGGCCCTTTGACCGAGCTGAAGCAGCGCTTGCTGCCTGCAATCCTGTTGAAGATCGTGCTAGAGGTGTTGCCGCCCTAAAACCCGAGTAATAGGTCTGAATCCCCTTGGCGGCCTCTTCAGCTGCTCGTCTACGGCTCCTTTCCCCAGCGTCTATTATCACACCTCTCCCGTGGGACATTCACACGAGGATCCGCTGCGATCCCACTTCCCAAATACACGCTCTCCCAGACCGTTGCTGTGGTCTCGTGCCCGGAAATAAATTGCCGAGTTCGATTTCCAGAGACCCCTCACAGCGAACGCCTACCTGAGTTAAAACGTGTACCTGATCAGTGAACAACGCAGTAGCATCTCCACCATGTAACAGATTCGCTGGGTTTAAGGGATGTATTCAGTCATAGACAGCTTACACGACACACACACACAGCATTACACAGTAACAGCACTGACAGCACTAACAACTAGTCTGAATCACTACATTGGACTGCTCCTCTGGCCGGTCATAGACGGGCTTTTGAGTCCTCTGACATCCGGCCAGAGTGGCAAAGTCCATTGACATCGCACATTTGCATCTCTTAGCATCCGGCGCTAAGTGACAAAGTACATTGGCGCTACAATATGAAGATGTCATACAGGAGTGGGAAATTCCAGTTTCAAAGGTAAATCAATAATTTCAGACTAGTTTCTCAAAGACCAAGGAAAATTACTACAGATTTGTCTTGTTAGATCGTTCCAGTCGTTACTGACGGAGGAAGTAACATAATACTCGCGTATAATATTCAATTCCCAACCAATCAGTCTGAAACTCTCACTCAGTCATCGGTTGAACAAGTCGAGCGCTACGAGCCTGATCCCAATCCCTTAATCAATATCCCAGATAGCGAACGTATGGTGGACATTGAAATTGAGCTTGACGACGATAGTTCTTTGTGGGGTAGAATTGATGATATTCAGTTATCATGTCAAGAAATGGAAGAGGTTTTCCATCAGATGAATGAAGAAGAAGAACTAGAAATGACGGAGGTTGAAAAGTCGTTGCAAGATAGTTTCTTTGACGTTGGTAGAAGCAACCATGACTTTATGCATTCGCAACATGTTCTTCTATCGACACACCTTCGTTCGCATTGTATTGCACATTTATTACAACTTGTCATCAAGGATGGGCTCAAAGCAATCAGCGTAAGAATACTATTTGTTACATTTATAATACAATTATAGGCTAATTCAGAAATTCTTTTAGAGTGCTGTAGTCGATGCCATGGCATTAATAGTCGATGCAAAGCTTTAAGTATCATTGGTGCGGTGCGAAGAAGTGTGAATGACAACGAAATCGTGTATAATGCAACAAAATTACATTTTTCAGCCAAAAATGCTACACGATGGAATTCTCAATATTACGCAATGAAGGGTCTGCTATGGATATTAGAAATCGACCCCTTGATTCAGACTAAGTTATATGCTACAAAAGACAAATCACATCGTCTGACGAGCAGGATGATTGCTATTCTGAAAGAGTTGGTCCTGATTTTAGAGCCTTTTCAAGAAGCTACAGATGATCTACAGGCCGATTACGAGACACTTGGCAACGTAATCCCTGCTTATTTGGACCTACTTAATAAAGTTAGTTTGACACGGGAGGAAGACGACGGAACTGTTATCAAGAATCGAAAAAGCCCTTTGGCCGGAAAAGTTCATCACTGTGCAGATCTGGCTGAGGCTCTGAAAAAATCGCTTGAATCTAGAATGTCATTTGTCTTACAAGACACTTTTTATGTGCTAGGTAAAAAACTGAGTGTTATTCAGACTTAATTATTTTCATGTGCATTAAATTTGACTTTTCCAAAGGTGCCATTCTAGATCCCCGTTTTAAGAAATGCTGGATCTCTACAACTTCAATGTCAGAGTACGCTCTCCTAGATAGCGTCAGATTTGAACTGACGTCAAGATATTGAAACCTGAAGGACGGCGAAAATGCATCTCGCAGTCGCCTTGACTGAATGAGGAAGAAGGAGCGACTAATAAAGAAAGTGGTCCAACACCCAGCAAGAAAAAACGCAATTTGTACAGCACAATCAATGCTACAGAAAGGCCCCCTTCAGCTGGAAGTTCTCAAATTCTCGAAGAATTCGAAGTCTATCTGAACGAGAAAACCATCCCTATGGAACAGGAGGATATTTCTGGTGTCGTAACACCAACAAGATCACTTAAATATTGAAGTCAAAATGCTCATCGTTTTCCTTACTTTTCATGTGTTGCTAGAGATATCTATGGTTGTCCAGCGTCATCCGCCAGCATTGAAAGAGTTTTCAGTACTGCCAGTGATATTTTAACGTTAAAGCGAATGCGAACTAAAGCTGGGTTGTTTGAAAAGTTACTTCTTCTCAAACATAATTCAAAGTTGATCAATAACCCTGTTGAATCTCATTGAACTCAATCCATTAATGATTGATCAGTTAATATTTAATAAACAGAACTGGACCACCCAAAAAAGAATAAAAAATTTCTTTACTTTTTTTAAATTACTGTTCACAAATTCACCAGATATTATGCGTAGCTTCACTAGCTTGACTAAGTAAACAAAAAAAAGGTCGTAGAAAAGAAAAGTATTTGTATTTTATTTTATTTTATTTGGCCTTTTTTACTTTTCAAATAAATATTAAAATACTGTATTTTATTTGGTATTTTTGAAAAACCCGAGAAATTGTATTTTCCAACCCCAGTATTTTAAGATAAATTTATTTTATTTTAAAAATACGTTAATTTTCGTCAAATACAGAACACTGATTTAATGTAAAACAGTTAATTAGATTATTATTTAAAATGGATCTAGTACTTTTACCTGTTATTAAATGATAATATTTTAAGGTTTGTTTATTCAATGCTTAAAGTTACGATTGTATAATTGGTTAGCTCAGTGTAGGGCTCGGCCTGATCAGATTCTAATCGGGGACATCGCTAGGCTTCCCCGATTTAAATGTATCGGGAAAGTTCGGTGCGGGAATTTCTTTTTTGAGTTCGGAACGGTGCTATAATCGGTCCTGCACCGAAAGCACCGCTTCAGCCATAGGGTGTTAGTCTTACCAGTGACCTTGCGTTCTGATAGGCCAACGACAATCACGTGACTAGGTCACATCTGGTTCTTGTTGGCTGCAGGCCAACTGCAAATTTAGATCACTATTCATTGATAATTGCTAGAGGCGGTATCCTAATATCCCTATCTTTGAAATAGAGACTTATAATTAGCATAGAAAGATTTGTCGTCATTAGACGAATTTAACCATACCTAGTTTATGGGGATACAAGTTATGTCTTGAGGTAGTAAATCCACTTTGAAAATCCACTATCCTACTACTATCCACTAATTACCTTTCGTGATCGCTAAAGCGACCACTCCGGTTATTAATAATTGTACAGCGGAACTTTCCGCTCGACTCTAATGGTGATTTCAAAGATTCATGTATCGTTCAATTCCGATGCTGCGAATATGGGGTTTGTTTGGCCATTATAAAATCAGCTGAACGTTGAATGGTTTGACCGATGACCCGCTTGTTGCACTGTATCCATAGATAAACCCCTTGTTACAGCCAACGACGGAGCCGCACCACGTGTTGAGTGTGCGCTAAAAACCGATGTATCAATTGCCGCTAGTTTTAAGAAGGACTTGATCCAGCGGGCGATCGTATTCCCAGTTGCTGCACCGTAAATGTAATTCAGAGAAATGAATAATAGCCCATCCTGATCCTGCAGTCGATTGGTTTGAGTACGGACTATCTATGACCGTAGCATCGCCACTGGGTACGCGGTGGAATCGGGGCAAGTGGCCTCGAAAAGGATTGAAGCGGACCACTTCGTTGTTCTTTCCTTGGTTTCGATTGGGCGAAGCGAACCGAGTCCCCGACGAAGCTGACAGACGAGAATGTAATGGCGGCCAGATCCGAGACCCTTAATAATGATGCCAGGCCGAGAAGAGTAGACAATTTACCCGCTAGTGTAAGTACGGGGAATACGCGTTATCATCCATTTGCGATATAAAACGAATCACATCACTAGGGTCCCATGTTGATCCGTACTTTGGCGTAGGTGGTCTACGGTTATAGCATTCCTTGCCTATTAGCACACTTACGTCCATTGGACGTCTTAATTGCGTCCATTCCTTCTGACCTGGACGTCCGAGGTGGACGTCCATAGGGAATGTGGAACGTGGAAAGGATGTTTAATAATGCATTTATTTGGTCCACCACTGGAAGTAAATCTAACCATAGCGTTTACAAATAAATTAGAATTAATTCTTTCAGAAATCAGTTTTAAATTACCATTTATTTGACAAAAACATACAAATAGTTCTCATTCTACAAATACGCATACATGATACGCAAATGATACACATCAAACGCTAGCCACCGGATAACAGGTGTATCAGTAAAGAATTTCCTTGTATGATTCTTGTGGTGTTGGCTGCACTGTAATCGACGGTGTTGGCTGCACTAAAATCGACGGTGTTGGCTGCACTGCAATCGACGTTGTTGGCTGCACTGCAATCGACGGTGTTCGCTGCACTGCAATCGACGGTGTTGGCTGCACTGCAATCGACGTTGTTGGCTGCACTGAAATAGACGGTGTGGGCTCTCAAACAGACCATCAAACAGTGACTGGCAAACCATTTGAAAGTCTGCTTCACCCCCATCCCCCAAAAAAAATATATAAAAGTTAGATGGTGACAATCTTACAAAAATGTTAAAACCTACGTACCGAAACTGATCCTGTCCTGGATTGGAATAGCTTTAGTTTCATTCAAGTTGCATTGTAATTTTTCTTGATTTTGGAAATTTCGATTTCCAAGAACTCTAGGTTGAATTTTTGTTTTAAGAAGACATCCATATGGATAAATTTCAATTAGGAAAAAAGAGCCGATTCTCTCTCATTTCCTTATCCGGTAGAAATAACATGGGATTAGAAAGATACTAACATTTCTGACGAAAAGGAATAAAATTTTAAACTTACCAGTTACCAGTGATAAACTACTGAATTCCCGCTGGCGGACCATTTCTTGGTTCGTTGTCGACATCGATTTTATCTTGATTTTATGCTAAACATTTGCTTCGGTATTTATCTGGCATTCCCTTCATTATTTTCCTTGTATCATTTTCCATCTAAAATTTGTTTGGCTTACGGGAACCGGTTTGAATACCCTCTAGAAAAGAAAAACGTTATTGTTTACAATTACAATTTTGAACTAAACCAAATTTGGAATACATATCAAACACGGTTGTAGTAATTATTGAATGCGGAAGACCATGTTTTTGTATCGATCCTTTTTTTGGTTTTCTTCCCAGTTTACAAGGGCCATAACTTTGATCGAAAAAACTGATTTCCAAGTACGTTGTAAACAGTCACCAACAGACGCCCCTCCTAGTGAACGGATTATCCTGACCTATAAAGACAAGATAATGAATTGTATCTTCAAAAATCAGAATCTATGCCTGCAAAGTAAGGTAACCATTAGCTAGTTGTCAGGTAAATCAACGTTAATTTTTAATCATCGCGTGGTCAACAAATGAATTTCAAACATGAAGAAACAAGGAATTGAACAAATTACCCATACAATTATAGAAATATTTCAACTCTGAAGCTTGAATTACAAAACTAAAATGAAATGAAATGAAATGTTAACTTACTATTTCAGCTAAAGGCGCAAGAAAACCACGGTAATATAAATATTTAACGATCAGCAGGCCAAATGTTAATCAGCCATAAACCTTATGGAACAATTTCACAATGTCTTAGTCTGCTGAATTCTCGTCAAACTACTTAACACGCTAAAAGAAGGAAGTATACACTGTTGCAAATAATTTTGTAATTGTTCCATTTCGATATCCATGAATGATGATCCGAGCAATACATTGGTGATTTACGTCTATAATATTCTAAATCAAATTAAAATTTGAATCAATTTTTATATTACTGATGCTTCATTTACATACCTTATGTTTTTTTGTTTGGGCAACGATCTTTCATAAAATAATCCGGCAACGTACTTCATGTGTTTTAATTATTTAGACCTGTACACCAACGAGCCAGACAGCTCCGATGATGGGTATGCTGAGGACACACAGGAAAGTGAAGATGATTTTGACTCCACAAGTGATTCTTCATTTGATGAATTTGAAAATGATGCATTTGATTGGTCAGTTTATGACAAAGAAGAAATGAATTCAGAGAGTATTGAAGATGAGAACGAATTTGAATCCATTGTCAAACAAAGTTTAATCCAATGGGTGGTGGATTGCAATATCCCCTCGGCGTCACGTTAGCAATTTACTTAAGAGACTTCATCGTTGGGCAAATTTTACATTTTTACCACTGGATTCAAGAACACTCTTGTCCTCCAAACGAGGAAAACTTCAATTAACGGATATGCCACCAGGGAAATACCAGCATTTTGATGTTGCAGCAGCCCTTTTAAATGTTCTTGAGGCAATGGCAGCTGCTGGGAAGGAAATCCCCAGTGTGCTTTGCATTCTGGTGAATATTGACGGTTTCCCGTTATCGAAAAGCAGTTCGAGTGATTTTTGGCCAATTCTTTTCAAAGTACTAGGTGAGTTGTTTTGCTTAATGTATCAGAAATAATTAATTGAATAATTGGCTGGAATGATAATAGATTAGTTCATGAAACAATAATAAAATTGAATTGTATTTTTTTCGTATAGGTTGGGACGATATATTGGTAGGTGGTATATACCACGGTGCCAAAAAGCCCACCAACGTCAACGATTTTTTTTCTTCTTTCCGTGACGATATCGTAAGACTGCCAACTCATGGATTACAATTTCGTTGAAAAAAAAAATGATGTGGTGCTTAGTGGCCTCTGTTACGATGCCCCTGCCACGACGTTTGTGATGAATATCGCCACCCACAACGCATACTATGGTTGTAGAAAATGCACAACCAGAGGCGTATGGGTGGGAAACATCGTAACTCATCATAGTCAACGAAAAACTGGTGGCCGCGTAACTTTTCCTGAACTCGATGCACCTTTGAGAACCGACGACTCCTTCCGAAAGCGCCTACAACTAAAATATCACCACAAGGATGGCTGTAAGTCAATAATCGAAGACGTACTAGATGATCTTATTGCACTTGTCGTGTTGGACTACATGCATCTAGTGTGCATCGGAGTCCGAAAAAAGTATTTGAATACGTGGGTCTCGGGAAAGTCTAATAAACATAGGTTTTCTGATCAAACTATAAAGAAAATATCTGCCTATTTAGTTGCAATCGGGGAATACATCTCAAACGTTTTTCCTAGAACACCCAGGCCCCTTCATGGGTTGCCACGTTGGAAAGCAACAGAGTTCCGACTAGATTTGCTGTATGTTTGCCCGGTTGCGTATAAACCATTTTTGAGTTCCGATAGGTACAATCATTTGATGTTACTACATGTCGCTATAAAAATTCTTGTAAACGGGGAAATGTGCAAAACTTACGCGACTTACACTGAGTCTCTGTTGAAACTGTACGTCACTTGGAGTGCGCAGTTGTACGGCGCTAAATATGTCACTTTTAATGACCATAACTTGATACATTTGGCGAATGATGTTCGGAAGCATGGAAACCGGATGAATTCAGCGCTCTTCCCCTTTGAAAACAAACTTCAAAAAATGAAGAATTTGTTGCGAAAAAGTAAAAAGCAACTACAACAAATAGTCCGGCGATTACAAGAAATCGACAGAGCTAAAAGCAACCAAAAAAGAATTTCAGGGAATTCTAGCTCATTCAAAAATGCTGTGCTGTCAGCGTCATTCTCTGAAAGTTGTGTTTTCCTGGAGAATAAGGAGGTTTTTATGATAGAAAATATCGTCAAACATAATGAACGGGTTTATTTAGTTGGGAGAAGATTTTTGAAAAAGGAAGACATGTATATCTACCCCTTACGGTCTTCTTTAGACTAATTGGTATCAAAATTGTCTCCTCATCTCGAATCTGTTCCCCTAACTTCTGTAATGTGTAAAGCATTTTGCATTCCAATTACGATACTTCAAAACGGATCATTCTTTACATGCCCACTTGTAAATCACTGTCTTTTTCAATAAAAACTGATTGGTCTGACAACTTGAAATTTTCTTACTTTTAATTTTGCATAATCAATAAAATAAATAATAAAAAGAACTAGCTTATTTATCGTAAATATACATATCACAAATTAGGATATCCATAAGAGATCCATGAGACGTTTGGGAATTAAAGATAGGTATGTCCGTTTTCGGTCAGCTGCGGACACCTATGGACCGTCTATTTGATACCTTTTTCTGTGATCCGAAGATGGACAGCTGATGGATGTAATCACTTGGACCGACAGTAAAACGGATCTATACAGATGGTCTATTGGATGTCCGCAGCTGACCGAAAACGGACGAACCTAGTTTGGATAGCCGGACGTTCCATGGACGTCATATGAATGTGGTGTGCTAGTAGGGTTCGGCAACTTAATAACGATTGAGTGCTGTCCGATTGGGAACCCATAGCTACATACTGATAAAAATAATTTGGTGTTTCCATATGCTACCCGATTACCCGACCCGATAATGACAATAACGAGTATTGGAAAGACTCTGTTTTGTATTGCAGAAATTGTTCTCCTTAGCCGGGGGGTAGGGGAGTCTAGGACGATTTTGCGCCAAAACCGCCCTACCTCTCCTTAAAAAGGTAAACTATTAATATTTACTACCCATAGACTACTTTTTCAAAATAAATCGGTGTTTACCATTTTGTGCAGGATATTGCAATTGTGTTGCACTTTTTCGATCCCAACCGTAAAATAAGCGTCTTAAGGGTAAATTTTGACCATCCAGTCACTTTCCCGGATTAAGTTGCGAACTGACTCGAGGTTCTCCATTTTGAAATGTTGATACCTGATAATCTGATTAAGTGGCTTTTAATTAACAATCGGCCTAAATATACCCGTTTGTTTTTTCTTAACGCAGAATAACGAACTGACAAAACCGTCAGAGCCGTCCGTGACTTAAGTCATCGCACGCTTTAGCAAGAGGTCCTGAACCTCTTTATCGCACATCGACATCATGCCTCCGTCATGAATATTTTAGGATGAAGAAATTCTTGTACCGGTTTGGACGTAAAATCCAAAGTTAGGCCCTCACGTACTATTTTAAGGACCCAAACGTTTTCCGTGATGCACACCCAGTTTGGGGCAAATCTTTTTAGTCTAGAGACGATGGTTATCGGAGCCGTGTCAGTATTACCAAAACTAGTTTCGAACCGATCAACAAATGGAGAAAAAGATTTGGAACGAACGTCTAGTGTCATTTTTCGATAGGTCGAAGGATCAGAATTAAAGGAAATATACCTTCGATTCACTGCCGACCAATCGTTTGGGCGTATTTCGCAAGCGCACCAGGCTCGTTTGCAACGAACACCTCTTCTTCCTCTACCCCTCAGATTTCTCTCGTACTGCGGAGGATGATAGACTACTGAACTTGTAGGTTCCGGGCATCGTAAACGTCTTATTCGTACACTATTTTCCACCGAATTTCCTGGCTGATCTCCTTTATTGGTATTGTTGTTTTGGTTGTATTTTTTCACTTGTTGTTTGTCTGCTGTTTGCCGCCTTGCTGCTGTTGTTGGGATCGCCGCCTTGCTGCCTTTGCCGCCTTGCTGCCATCCTGGTCTACGTCCGTCAGCCGTCATCAACCTTCCAGCCATCAACCGTCCGGAATCCTCCAATCATCCGCACTTCAAGAAGATCTCGTCATAAGTAAAATAATATTCTAAACTTTTCTTGTACTTTCAGTTATTGTTGTAGTGACGCGGCAATAACCGCCTTTCGTGTTCCGTTCTTTACGGCAAACCCCTTCTCTCACACGCTGACTCCCTATAAGGTGTTAGGCCAAGAAAATATACAGAAACACATACGCTGGCACTCCGGTGTTAGGCCTAGAAAAAGAAATACAAAAAAAAAAACCCGCTGACACTCCGGTGTTAGACCTAGAAAATAAAAATACACATTAGAATACTTACCTGTGTCGGCAGGTAAGTATACGAAATCGTATACGATTTAATATGGGAAAACTGTGTAGTCCTCTGACCTCCGGCGTCAGCGGTTGCTGCCGCTGTTCTAGCCGCCTGGGCCAGAGTGTGGTCTCGACTGGCGTTCGTTAACACGGCATGGAAAAATTTTCTCTGTAAACAGAGAAGGGCGGGCCTCCTTAAAACGTTGAAGGCATTAGTTTCAAGCAACAGGAATTCCGATTCTGGTTCGATCAGCGCAATTATGGCATCACGGCGCTTCTCCGTAATACTAAAGTAAGCCCATCCCCACTGCTGTAGGGCGGCTTCCACTGACCGTTTGACAGCTAAGCTATCTGGTAAGGTACAAAGCCGGGCATATAAATTCATGAGAGGTGGCGCAATGCCCATGATTTTAAGTTGCGCTTTCGACAGGGCGTCTTTTATCGCATTAACCGATCTAGACTCTTATCAGTTTTAAGAAGAGCCCTACGCGACATCCAGTCGTCTGGCTTGGGAGGTTTCAGCGAATACTGCGTGTCCGCAAATTCTAAAGGAAATTCCTTAGAAATGGTTCTAGATGTATACATGAAATTTCAAGGAAAATGGGTAAATTTGTCATAGAACTCTCCTATTAAAGACAGTGCCACGTTAAGATGTGTGATAAAATCCAAAGCGTTGAATGTTGATGCACTCAAAGGTAACAATGATTTAAATTGTTTTCTTCCTTTCTAATTTTTGCTTTCGTTACTTCTACCAAACTATAGCCTTATGTAATACCAGCATATGCATGATGTTACAGTCTTGCTTAATCCCCCCCCCCAAGAGAACGTTGAAAATTCTGTGGAAGAGAACAACAACATTATGAGCTTAGACTACACTGTAGAAATCGTCAGTAGAACTGAAACTCAAAGTAATAGTATTACAACTGTTTAAGTCTTCATTATTTAACACTTTTGTTTGTAGACGATAACAGTCTATCAGGTAGTAGCATTGATGAGAACGCTGATGATACTTTGGTCTTGCCAAACAGAAGACCCTGCACACTAGCTCATAGTAAGTACATGTTTATTAACTTCACATGTATTACTTGTTGTCGTCAAATATTTGGTTTCCCTAGCCCAATCTACACTGAATAAGCAACCACGGAGTTTTGAGGTGCCAAAGGACTACAAGTTACCAACATGCTTTAGTCCGATAGTAGACAATAAATTGTCAAACAAGGCAGCCCTCAACGACATTGAGTACAATCTAATCTGCAGGGAGGTCGGTCGTTCCCTGAAACCATACGGCAAACACCCTCAAGTTTACCAACTTGTAGCTGTCAGTCGGAGTGTTTTCCAGAAGTGGCCCAGTATGGCACGCTTCAAAGGTGGTATAGAGGAGGAGTTTCAGGTCAGGTCAAGTCAGCTCTTTAGATGTACTTATATTGATGGCAACTTTTTTTTTAAACAATTTTTTACATTAAAATTGCGGCGTTATTTCGAACGGCAACGGGAGAAGGTCAGAAAAGCTGGGGGCTTTCATTTCCCAGGGGGAGACCGAAGTCAACTAAAACGAACCTAAAGTATCCACGCAACTGCGGCACAACTTTCCTTAAGGATATACCAGGTAATAAATAAATTAATTCTTAGGGTGTTCCTAAAAAATTTTTTTTTCATTTTTCAGATGATGTGGTGTTGCATGAGGTAAACCGGAAGAAGCTTATTGAACTTCATCTCTATCGACTGGAAAACGCAACCAACGAAGATATAGCTACAGTTGATGCTGATGGAACTAACAAGTCAAGGTCATAGCCGTGAAATCCAGGAATCACCTGACTACCTACTCATCGTGGAGTGGTACCCATTATTGAAGGACAAGTGCTATGTATTCTTCTACTGTTCAATCCGCTTCATTTATTATCCTTAAAAACATTCTTTTTGGGACGGGAGAGGGTTCTTAAAGAATTTGGGAGTCTAAAAGGACCAGGAGTTCTTCAAAAATTTAGACAAAATACTGTAATTAGTAAATGTACTTTATTCTAACTTTGGTTCATTTAATTACTTTTTCTTCAAAGAAACTAAGTCTAGGGTTGCAATGCAACTTCTTCCGTTACTTATCACACCCAGGAAAAAAGACAAACATGCACACAGGCAATTTTTTGACCAACGAGAAGTAAGAAATTATATTACTATTTGATTTTCATTCATTTCATCTATTTTTTGTTTCTTTTATAGGAATCTGCCTCAACGCAGAGCTCGATTGATGAAATTAAATAGCCAGTTCAATTTGTTCTTGCCATCGGGGCTGAGCTGTATGTTGTGACAGCTGGGCAAGTTTTTTTTAAAATTTGGATCCCATTAAACAATATTCGTTTATGGAACGGTAACCGGAAATGAATAGATTTATCGCAGCTATGGCAGAAGTCACTTGAGTTTTAATTAACTTTTTTTATCATTAGCCTTCTTGGATACTAACATGGAACCGTAAACCACTCTAAGTTTCATAAGATTCGGTTACGGCCGTGCATACAAACTGCGATACTTGTAACCCCGGCACGCTCGTCTAAATCATCCAAGTCTTCCAAATCCAGAAGTAGCAGGAAGCATTCGAGGAAGGAGATGCCCGGAGAAACACCCGATCGAGCAAGTAAAGCCAAAGCCGGACGACCCCGTCAGAGAGAGTGCTGGCCAAACATTTCCGGAAGCATGGAATAAACACGTCCGAAGACGAGGAGGTGGTGTTGAAGTCGCCACAGAGCCCTTATTCGGCCTGAAAAGGCCTTGTATTTTTGTTTTGTTGGTGTGTTGAGAGAAATAAAAATTATTGAAACCGAACTATCGCGTCATAATCTGACTAAATTCTTTCGGTAAAAAGCAAAGGAAAAGAATGAGCACGGAACCAAGAACGGTCAAGACCCGAGCAGCAGTGGCTGCGGAGGTATCAGACGAACGGTTCGCGTTGCAGAAAGTGGCATTAGACGAAGCCAGAAACGACATCGCCGGTCTCAATGGATGGCTGGAAAGAGTCGAGGCGAGAGTCACAAAAGAATATCAACGGCTGGAACAAGAGTTCCGCGAGACGGCCGAGAGACAGGACACTGCGATAGCAGCGCTTGACGGAAAGACGAGGACTCTAGAAGCGGAGGTGCGCAGATTCAACGGGCCGCTTCCGCAGTTAGAGGCCCAAATGCAACAAAGACAGTCGGCGTTAGTAGAGAGTGAGTTGAAGAGAATAAGAAAAGAGACGGACGCCAGGGAAAATCCCTTATCGGGACACTCCGGCAAGATGACTCGCTGACAAAGCGAGTCATGCTCGAGTCTGCTAAAGCGATGAAAAAAATCAAGGAAATTCTCCTTATTGAACTGAGGCAGACTCGACAGACAGAACAAGGGGAGACCACCGAAACGGTGGGAGACTCCACGGAGGAAGGAGCCACGGCGAGAAGCAGGCACTCAAACAGCGCGTCGGCGGCAACCACCTCTTGTGAGACAAGAGATGAGTTGACGGCCAAACAATACACCCAACCGACCTAATTAATGGGTGCCGTTCTTGTAGTGAAGACGTCACGAGACAAAGGGGAGCGGCGAGTGAATACACTCAAAGCGCAAACCGGACATGAAAGAATAAAAGAGATTAGACGGAAGCTAGGGAAAATCTCTACGGTTGAGGAAAGAGTGCATGACCGCGAGCAGCTAGACGTAGCGCTGAGTGAGATGGCGGTGTTGGTACAGTTGGTGGAGTCTCAGAAATGAGACCCTGCGCCGACGGCTACGACACTAGTCAATCGCTCAGCGTTACCACTTCCGATGTTTAATGGAGAGATAGCAGCGTGGGGTAGTTGGAAGGCCGCTTGGTTGACTTACAACGACGATGCCTCGCTGTCAGATGAACAGAAGTATCAGTACCTTCGGGGCTGTTTGAGAGGAAAGGCCGCGGATGCAGTGTCGTACCTGTAATACGGCTCTAACCAATACCGTAAGGCAATGGACGTGTTAAGAGACAGATTCGGAGACGAAGAGAAGCTGAAAAAGCATTGTCTGGCCGAGTTAAAGGCAATGGCAAACACTCGGTTGAGCGAGACTTCAGCTCTTCCGCAGTGGCAGAAGCTTCACGATGGGCTCACAAACACCGTCGCGGCGTTAGTCAGCCTCGGAGTGAACATAAAGACGCACGAAGCCTATCTGGCCCCGGATCTACTGGCGTCCTTTCCGAAGGCGCTGGTTAGCCGTAGGAGGGATAGGTGGGACGATGAAGAACCCACGTTCCCAATGATATTGAAGGCCCTGAAAAGGGAAATAAGAACCGCATGCGGTGCTTCTTTTGCCAAAAACCCCACTTGCACCATAACTAATGAGGGATCGTCGGCTCAGAGAAGAGCAACGTGTGAGAAAGACGGTCGGTGCCTGAAATGTCTGGCCCGATCGCATCGGACGGAACACTGCATGTCATGGATTCCTGTTTTACAGACAAGTTCCTGAGCTTGTTTGCAATCGTCTCCTTTAGCCTTCCAGTCGTCTTCCTTGCCGAGCCAGCCTGAGACCGAGCCGACCGAAGACCCGGAGCCCAGTCAACACTGCTAACAAAGAGTAAGACTCTAGCGGCAACAACCCCTGTTGAGTCCGACAAGGCCCAACAGACCTCTGACCTTGCTCTAGCCCGATAAAGGCGAAAAGCAGTCACTGGACCTTTTAGCTTTAGCCCGATAAAGGTGACAGCTGTAGTCCTTGGAACGTGCTACGGCACTAGACTAAAAGATCAACCGAGATAAAGTAAAACAGTCTGGCAGGCTCACCCCCGTAAGTCCCGACTGACCATCTGCGCCAGCATTTAACTGGCTCTACGGGAGATAATCCTGAAACAAACACTGTAGAGGGAATGTGGGCGCATTCAAAGCGTTCGTTCATCACGTAAGGGATTATATTTAATACCTTTTTAAAGCAAAAAGTTAAAGTTTTTAATTTCTTTATAGTGGTAGAAGACCGAACAGGCATATGTATGAGTACCTTGCCACCTTTATGCTTAAGCGAAAGCTAGCAGAGGAGGAGGGAGACACTCGTTCGTGAGTTTTCTTTGTCTAGCCCACGAGTGCGTGGCAAGGCTGGATCACTGCGATAGCCTTATTACCGCGTTACTACCGCGCGGTAGTAACGCACGAGCTTAAACTACCGCACTACCGCGTTAGTTCTCAAATTTCCGTGTGGTAGCGGTAGTTTTCAACGCCATCTAGCGCTGATAGTAAAAAACACAATTACAAAACAACAGATGGCAGTCTTCAACAGTTCAGTCCGATCTTTCACGCTTTCAGACTTCAGTTCATTGAATCAGAGTTCATATTCCTAAACTTTCGAAATTCTAATTGATAAATTTGAATGAAATATCATGACGGGGTACGTAGACTTGAAATATTTGTATTGCCTCATGTATTATGTCTTTATGTGTGGTTTATTATTTCTAGTAGGCGAGGAAGGCCACCCTCAGTTGCACTCCTTACAAATAATCAAAGAGGCACGACAGTCCATGACATGTCTACCGGGAAAAAGTCAGTGTCCAGTTCAAGTTCCAAGAAAAAAAGTACTTGTGACACGGAGCAACAGAAAGGGAACAATGAAACTGAAAGTGAGTTGCAAAGTGAATCGTCTACTTCAGCCTCATTGCCATTGCCAGTTGGAGTTGTTCCACTAAGTAAGTTACGAGCCGAGTCCATCATTTATCTGATACTTTACATAGAGAATAGGCCTAATAATCTAATGTATCTCTAGGATCTACAAACACCCAAACATTAGATGCATCTCGTCACTCACGAGAATCTTCGTCTTCGTCCCTTACTTCAGCATCTAGTAGTCATAGTGTACAACAGGATGTTCATATTACTCCACCTGTGACAGGTACCTAGTGTTTTTAGGATTATATTTATATGTATATTTAACTATTGACCGATTGAATTGTTTTTTTTTTTAGAAGGACATGTCAAGAGGCTTGCCTACGCATTATCGTTCTTTACATATCATGGACCTTCAAAGAAAGAAGGAAATTCACTATACACCTGCACAGTTAAGGGATGCAAAAGAGATAAACCGTTTTCCACCGTAGACAATTCCAGGGGAAATCTTCGTGCTCATGTTAGAGTGAGTATTCAAGGAAAAACAATTGTAAATATTCAAATTTTGAAAAATAATTCTATCTAAGGTTACATTCAGTCGTGTCATAAGGAGAAGCTAGAGTAATTCAATACAGCTTGCAAGGATCTTGATGTTAAGAAGGCAATGACCACAGGTTTACCTATGCCAACCAATAACAGTGCCAAGGACAATCAGAATCAGTTGGAGGGAAACAACGAAACGCGACAGAAATCCTTAACTCAACCAAAGACTCATTTTTCGGGTTACAGGAAACCCTTGACACAGAAGGAATTGGACGACTGCGTTACGGTACCAAGTTTAAAGCTGTTTTATTAATTACTTCGTGATTACAATGTGTTTTCAATATTTTTTAAGAAATATCTTTGTGACGGTGTCTTGCCTGTCTACCACACTGACACAGAAGCTTTTCTAATGTTGGTGAAAACGTTGGCCCCCGATGTAAAATGAGAGGTCGGCAATTTTTTCGGAAACGGATTGCAGCCACGTACAGTATCCTGCACAAAAATCCGAAACCCGATTTAATTTTTTAAAGCCACCTATTGGCGGGGTAAAGGGTTTTTTGTTTGTTTTTCTTTAAGAGGGAGGGTAGACGGGGTGATGGACACATAGGGCAGGGTTGGGTAAGTCTAGACATTTTTTTTATGCCTTAAGGTATTACGCTTTAAGGCAAGTAACAGGTCGGGACATTTTTGCAACCCCCAGGGTGGTGTGTTTTTTTTAAACGACAGTTGGAAATGTTGGACTTAGGCTGTGTAATACTCCTTACCCAAATAAATTAGATAGCTGCCTGTGCACAATTATCTCGATACCGATGGCATATGTGTAGAGCCTCTGATTGCGACGCCGTAGATCAGAGTTCGATTCCCAAAAAGGAATTGCAAAATATTTGTTATCGTTATAATATTCTTCATTCGAATTTGCTGGAAATATTAATTTCTCTAGAACGAAGGAGATTATTATTTTTTAAATTATTTAATAAACAAAAAAAGCACATATTGCTAGATGAAAATTTGTTTTATATATAAACGAGAATTTCTCGTAAGTTAACCATATTAACTCAGCACCTGGAATCGAACGCCGATCTCCAGCATCACATTCAGAAACGCTACACCTACGCCATTGACACCGACATAAATAACTACAGGCAGCTGGAACATAATCTAAATTGTTTCGGCAACATTACCAAGCCCAAGCCCTAAATTTCCAAATGTCGTTTTAAAAAACACATCACCCTGGGGGTTGCAAAAATGTCCCGACCTGTAACTTGCCTTAAAGCGTAATACCTTAAGGCACCTTTTTAAAATGTCTAGACTTACCCAACCCTACCCTGTCGTGTCCATCACCCCGTCTAACCTCCCCCTTAAAGAAAAACAAACAAAAAACCCACTACCCCGCCAATAGGTGGCTTTAAAAAATTAAATCGGTGTTCGGATTTTTGTGCAGGATACTGTACATAACAAAGAAGGCAGTTCTTAAAAATGAATTGAAGGATAATGCAAAATGGATCTGCACGACAGCCGATGGGTGGACGTCTAGAAGAAGATCATTTATTGGAATCACTGCCCATTGGCTAAATCAGAATCTGAAAAGACGTTGTGCATGCCTAGCTGTCCGCCGAGTTGTTGGCACGTGTGATTATGACGTTATTGCGAAGCTTCTTGAATCGGTGTATGAGGAGTTCGACATCTTGGACAAAGTTATTGCGACCATCACTGACAACGGAAGCAACTTTGTCAAGGTCTTTCGTTTTAATGGATCGAATTCCAAGCACTAGATGATTACCCCCACTGTAACTACAGTACCTGCACCGGCCATGACTGTACGAGCGAGCACATCTAGTGCTAATAAATCAAATCGACTGGTATGTAACATTGATAAATTTGAATTCCTTATAAATATTTGTGATTGACTGATTGCTCATTTAATAGGTTAAAGAAGATGCTGATATTTTGGATGTGCTTGACGAGGAAAATTCTGAATTTGACGAAACAGACGACGATTGGGATGATATCGGTGGTGACCATGTGGTTGACGACCGAGAATTAGTCGAAAGGAAAGACGAGGACCCTCATGATGAGGAACACGAACGCCACGAATCAGATATATTTGATCAAACTATTTCTTTGACGGGCATTTTAGATGAACGTTTCACATCTGAGAACGTCTACGTCTTTCCACCACATCGACGCTGTGCATGTCACACGTTGAACCTTATCTGCAAATGCGATATTTATAAGAACATGGAACCTTCTCTGAAGAAACTTTTCGAATCAACAGATAAGAAATTTAAGGCAATATGGGCCAAACAAAATCGAAGCGCCAAAGTTTCTGATAATATCCGCAAGCCCCTCGGCAAACTGTTTATTATAAATAATGAGACCAGGTGGAATTCGTACTACAATGCCATAAAACGAGGCAAACATTTCATCAATAAGAAGCGTTCCGAGCTTAAAGCTCTTTTTGAAGTCTATGGTATTCAGTATTTTCGCCCGGCCGAAGAAGAACTGGTGCGTGAATACGTGAAGATAATGAAACCTATGTCAGAAGCTCTGGATGTCCTTCAAGCGGATGTGAAGGTTTCGATCGGATATCTCTTGCCAACGCTGCCATTCTTACTCAAAAACTTGAGATGCTGCTTGGTAATAGGACGATTAAGCATTGCAAATCCCTCGTCAGAGTAATGATTTCGTCAATCAACACTCGCTTCCAAGACTGTTTTGAGGACCAGAAATTAATCTTAGCAGCCATTTTGCATCCTCGCTTCAAAAACAAATGGATTTCGAAGGAAGATAGGGAGAAGAAGACACAGCTACTAATGAATACCTTTAAGTCACACAAACAAGATCCAGTGTGCAGTACGCAAGTGAGGTAGATCAATCAAAATGTAATCAGTAAATTTAATTCTAATAATTGTCTTTTTCTATCACAGCGACAATAGGAAACGAGGAGCAACAGAAGATGCCAGTGAATCTCAAGACAGCGACTTCAGCCCAAGAAGAAAAAAAAAATAAAAATGATTTCTTTAAGAGATTGTTTGATCCAGTTGATGCTTATGTGGATAATGAAATTTATCTTTATTTGTCGGATAATTCAAAAAAACTTTCAAGTCTGAAGAAATATCCGACTTTAAAACAGCTTTTTCTGAAATACAACGCAGCACTCCCGTCCTCCGCATCTGTGGAACGTTTGTTCAGCCTTGCTGCAAGGATCTTTGTACCGCTGAAAAATGGGTTGTCGGATCAAAATTTTGAAAAAATTTTGTTTCTGAAAGCAAATAAACATTTCTAATTCAAATTGAATTAGATTTAAAACATTTAAACGCTTTTGTTTCATTTTATTGACAATATAACCCAAAACTACCGTTGAACAACTACCGCTGTCGCGGTAGCCACTAAAACTACCACGGTAGTACCGTACCGCGGTTAAATTTTTTTTTTAGTTACCGCTACCGTGGTAGCGGTACTTTTTTTAAACTACCGGGCCCTGCGTTGGTGCGTGGAAAAGGAGTATCCAATTGGAGACCACGACCTGCTCCTACCAGAGGAAGCTGAATCAGAAAACTATTCATCGGAATCCGATTCTGATGATGACGTTGACGATTATAGGGACCTCTTGGAGGAGTGGGCTGGTGGTGATGACCCCTCCTTCGAGTTTCCGGATACCCTTTCCGCCAACGAACGCCGACAGCTACACATTTTGTGTGATGAGTTAGGTTTTCATCATGTAAGTGTTGGTCACGGACAAGAAAGGGGGATAATCGTCACGCGGCTTTCCCTGCTACCTTTGACCCTTTGTAGTGTAACGAAGGCCTACAAATATATTTACTCAACATGCCCACATTTTACATACTCTTCCCCACCTAGGGATGTATTACAGTAGCAATGGAGGACAATGCCTCAGGAGAATCCTCCAGCATCCCACTGCTGATCCCACACCCGAACCCGAAGCCGATCCCACACCAGCATCCACTGCCGCTCCATCTTACGCTTCCTCTGTCGCTCCAGCTGTCGCTTCCTCTGTCGCTCCAGCTGTCGCTTCCACTTCAGCTTCTAGACCTACCTCCGCTCCCGCAACGGAGGATACCACTCCTGCTCCAGTTAGAGCTTGCGGGAGAAAAGGACGACTATACTGCTAAAGTGCCTAAAAGTCTTTAGTTTTTTTTTTAGTTTATTAAGTTTTATTTTTAAATTTAATTGTTTTGACATGATTTAATTTTTTGGTTTTGTACATTGTATGTTTTATATTGTGTATAACTATATATTGTTATAACTATTTTTGACTGTAACGTAAGTTGTATATTTTATTATGATATGTTATGTGCTTCCTGAAAACATTTGCCTCCAAGCGTTCAAAGCACTTGCCTCAGGTGTTTTTACGTAAAACGCATTAAATAAACACTGTGCTGAATTCTTACGCATGGTAACAAATTTCCCTCACCCAACCAACATGGCCTTCCTATTCACCGACTCCATGACGGGTGTATTAAGGCCTTTTCAATTAAACAAGGATGCCGATCTAGCGAGGGCCATCCAGCTCCTGGATAGCAGGTGATCCGCCTGACAGCTCGAGCGCAATTGTCCCAAAACATCGCAAAGAGATTTTGAGGCACACCTCCGGTCCCTCTTCCACTCTCAGATTACCTCTCAGGAGCAACGAGGGGTGGACTCCATGACATCCGTTTCTACAAATGGGGCACCAACACTTGGTCATGAACCAGAAAAGCATGTTGAAGACTAGACGTTAGGATCGATGTATCCGGTGATGAATTAGTTTCCAAAGTGTTCGCTGACGACATCGAACGCCTAATTACTTGCGACTTTCGGAATTTTTCTGTTTTTTCATCGGCTTCTCGCTTCCAATAAAACCCTAATCCCGATTTATATATTCATTTTAACGTGAGTGTCGGAAAATCCGACGGATGAAGTTCACAGCCCTCGTCCGGGTGACAACCCTTTGGCCGAAGCAAACTAGGCTCAGACGAGCCATCCTCGGTGGAGTGCCGCGCCACTGAGGATAAGGAAGTCCATTAGCGGAAGCAAGTGACTTAAGACGGCCTTCAACAAGATATAGTTGGGATGGCGAGCACAGAAGCTCCCATAAAAGCCTTGGGGGTAACATGGAACCCCGAAACAGACAACTTGCAATTTGACCCACAAAGAGTGGTCGAAGACGCTCAGAACCTAAATAAAAGGCCGACTAAAAGGAAACTGTTTAGTCTCGCGCTCAGGGTATTTGATCCACTAGGTCTAATTTCACCAATTTCACCCGCTGGTAGCCAAAATCATTATGCAGAAGATATGGATGGCAAAGACCGGATGGGATGAGCCCATACCGGCAAACATCATGCCCCATTGGGAGACATTCATTAAGGGGCTAGCAGAACTAGCCCAAATTAAAACACCAAGATGGATGGGAGAGAACAAAAAACGACTACATCTATTTTGCGACGCGAGCGACGACGCTTATAGTGTAGCAGCTTACATAGAAGTAGGCGATAAAGATAAAACAAGACTCCTGTGCAGTAAAACCAGAGTCGCACCGGACCCAAAAAAATCAGTGTACAGACCAAGGTTAGAGCTACTAAGCAACCTACTAGCAGCCCGACTAGGGGAGTACATCGAAAAGGCGTTAAGCACAGAGTTTGAGAAAATTCTATGGACAGACTCGGCCATAGCCCTATGGTGGATTAAAGGAGAAGCAGGTAGATGGAAGCAATTCGTGCACAACAGAGTAATGGAAATTAGAAATAGGATTCCCACAGAGTCAATCAGACACTGTCCAGGATTACAGAACCCTGCAGACATAGCCTCGAGAGGGGCCTCAGTAAGGCAGCTTATAGACAGGCCAGACTGGTGGGAAGGTCCAAAATGGCTGGCCAACGAAATACAATGGCCAAAAACGCCAACAAAGGTGGACGAATCTTGTGAAGAGGAACTTCAAAAGGAACAAAGGCAGTGGAAACCACACACTGTCACACACAGGCAACGGAGAAATGGTACGAGAAGTACAGCACGTTGCGACGCACGGTGAGGGTAGTAGCCCCCATAAAACGTGCAATGAAAAAGCTAAGAGGTGAAGACGACCCTGACACACCCCTAGCAAAGATACGATGCGGGGGAGTAACAAGGAAGTTCAGTATATTATCGGTGGAAGAGATAGAGGAAGCAGAACTAGAACTCTGGCAGACCGCCCAGAGAGATAAATTCAAGGAGATAATAGAAGCGGAGGAACAAGGAAAGCCATGGAAGAACAGTTGAGGAAACTGGGAATCACATGGGACACCGGGAAGCGGTTACTAAGGTGTGTAGGAAGACACCAGAACTGGTTAAGACACACCGGTAGAGAGGCAGTAATCTTATTGCCCTCAGATCACAGAATAACCCAGCTGCTGATTGAGCAGACACACGAGAGACTTAACCATACTGGTGTTAACACTGTGATGATACACCTTAGAAGGTCCTTCTGGATTCCCAGGTTGAGACAAACAATAAAAAAACAGCTCAGGAGATGCGTGAAATGTCAAAGATTAGATTCGCACGCATTTAATGAGGTTCCGGCACCTTTACAATCAACAGACTGTTGATTTCAAACCCTTTTACGGCGACAGGAGTAGATTTTGCCGGCCCATTTCCTGTAGAAATTGGAACCAACGTGAATGCGAAAGCATATATATGCCTATTTACATGCGCAGTCACAAGAGCGGTGCACTTGGAAGTCACCACAGATCAGGGGCTAACAACGTTCATATATGCCTTAAGAAGGTTCTTTTCTAGAAGGGGATTTCCCAAGACAATGTATTCAGACAACGCGGGTACATTCACGAAGGCAGCAAAATACCTAAGGTAAGCGTACAAAAACGAGAAGGTATACAACACACTATTTTTCCATCGATTTCCTGTCTTGTCTCGTCAATTGGTAATTATTAAGTTTTCCATTGTTGGTTTTGTTGTACTCGTCCCGGCTGTTGCTGTTGGTTTGCTGCCATTGCTGTTTGTTACTCGTTGCCGCCATTGCTGCTTGTTCACTCATTGCCGCCATCGCTGCTTGCTAACTCGTTGCCGCTGTTCGCTGCTATTCCGGCTCCATCCGTGCCACTGCTCCTTGTCACCTGTGGAATCCTTGGTCGTGCCGACAATTCAAGACGTCCAGAAGTATAAAATACTTATATAACTTATATAAAAAACTTTTCTTCATCTGTAATTAATGTTGCTCGTGTCGCGGCAATAACCGCCATCTTTTCCGTCCTTTACGGCAACTTCTTCGTGATACTGTCGCCCTATAAGGTGGTAGGTTGGCCAATAAACAGAAATATATACACGCTGGCACTTCGGTGCTAGGCCTGAAAAAATATAAACAGAAACGCTGACACTCCGGTGTTAGGCCTAAAAAAGAAACAAAAAATTTGATAAAATATACCTTGAGAACTTACCTGAGTCGGCAGTATCCGACATAGAGTTTCATCAAATTCTACATGGGTACGGCTCGAAAGAGCCGTAGATAAGAGGCTGGAGCGCGAGACTGTGTTATTGGAACTTCCTGAGTGCTTTTCCATATATATGGAGACACCTGTTGAAGGTGAAAGGAACGACGTGAGGGTTGAACTCATTGAGGCGGAGCCTGCAGAGTTCATCCCACCAGAATATAGATTTAGTTCCCGCAGGTTTATCGGGAAGTTTACTGATCGATAACCGGCAATCATCAGCAGCGGTGCCCTCTATTCCAGGATCGGACGCTCGGATAAATTAGACAACGGTGTAGTTTTTTGTGTATATATGAGGCCGTCGAGCCATGCTAATACACTCACTTTTCTTCACCGACTTGATAAGTCCGTGTCCATTCTCTCCCGCTAATCACTCCCCGTTTTTTAGACAAGTTCCTGAAGCCCTCCTGCCGCGGTCTCCTCTAGCCCGCCAGCCACCATCCCTGTCGTGCCAGCCTGCGACCGAGTCGACCACACCGGAGCCTTCCATCACTGCGATAAAGAGTAAGACTCTTGCATCAGCATATTTGTTGAGCCCGACAAGGACCAACAGATTCTAACCTTGCCTTAGCCCGATAAAGGCGAACAGCAGTCACCGGACTTTTTAGCGCTAGCCCGACAAGGCGACCGCTGTAGTCTTTGAAACAGTGCTACGGCACCAGAGCCAAGTTAAACCAAGTAAAGTTCAAACAGTCTGGCAGGCTTACCACCGTAAGACCCGACTGACCTTCTGCGCCAGCAGTTACTGGCCTTACGGGATTAGAAATCCTGAAATTGGTCCTTCGAACCGGAGATCCCGGTGTTTAAGTTTTCAAAGTCACAGAACAAAATTTTTGGACTCTGAAAAAAGTTAGGACGTAGGGGGAAAAATAATATTTTTCAGCTTGGACTTAGAAAAATTTCAAATTTTTCGTAAAACTTAGAAAAATTTACCATAAAAAAATTTTTTTTTCTCTCGTTTGTTTTTCTTTTCGATTACAGTGTCGGACAATATCCGCTCCCCCACCGAGGATACTGTGTACCGCTCTTTCGAGCGCGCCCTAGAAAACAACAATCTACACTCGTTGTGGGTCGGATTGGATCGAGTAGCTCCGAGAGAGGTCTTTCGCCGGCTGGGACTACGGGAGCCGTTCCCTCGACCCAACTCAGCGCAGAGTAAGACAAAAACAACTCCCCCGGCCCGGTTCGCTCCCTACGCCCGACCGGCAGACCAAGGCCTCAAATTCTTAAACGACAAGGAGCGCGCAGAACTTGAAGCTGTGCAAAAAGTAAAAGAGGAGCACGCCCTCGCCATCTTGATAGCCCAGAGGAAAGAGAAATAGGTGGCTGAAACCAAGCTTTACCTTCAGAAAACCTATTTGCTTCGGAGAGAAAAAGGAGGCGCTCGTACAGAGGGAAGAGGAATTAGCCAAAAGTTCCGCCGCCCGAAGACTTGCAGCCAAGGCCCCTGAACCTTACGGACCGTCACCCATCGTCAGACCAGCCGTGTTGCAGATCCAGGCACTGCCTGAAATCCCTTCTCAGCCCGGTCCGTCTACTTTGGCTCCCGAAGCTCTACCTATCACCCCGGCGCGGTCTTCCAAGTCATCAAAGTCCTCCAAGTCCCGTAGTTGCAGCAAACATTCGAGGAAGGAGACACCCGGGGAGACAACCCGATCCAGCAAGACGAGCCGAAGCCGGACGACCTCGTCTGAGAAGGTCCTGGCCAAACAATTCAAAAAACACGGGATTAATACATCAGAGGACGAAGACGCCGTCTTGAAATCCCCGCAGAGCCCTTATTCAGCATAAAGCCAAATCTCTTGTACATTTTTCTGTTGTTGTTGTTGTACGAGAAATAAATATTTTTCAAACCGATCTATCGTGTCATAAACTGACTCAATTCTTCGGTAAAGGAAAAATATAGTAAGGAAAAAATGAGTACGGACCCGAGAACAATCAAAACCCGAGCGGCAGTGGCGGCAGAGGTTTCGGATGATCTGTTCTCGTTACAAGAAGTAGCGTTGGATGAAGCTAAGAACGACATCGCCAACCTCAATGGGTGGGTGGTGAGAGTCGATGCAAAATTCACAAACGAGTGTCATCGGCTGGGACAAGAGTCCCAAACTACAGCCGAAAGACAAGACGGTGCGTTAACATCACTTGATGGAAAGGTGCGGATGCTTGAAGTGGAGGTACGCAGATTCGGTGTGCTACTCCCGCAGATAGAACTCCAGCTACAGCAAAGACAGTCGGCAATAGTAGAAAGCGGGTTGAAGAGGATAAGAGAGGAGATGGACGCGTGGTGGACAGTCGCAACCTGTCGCTCCAATTTTTGTATTTGTAACCTCGTTCGTGTTTAATACATTCGCAGCGTGGCCATTTTGGCCACTGAGTTAACCACATTTTCGTTTCGCTTATTTCGGTGGTTAACACAATAAAAAAGGCATTGGTGCTATAACTTCTACGATTGCGTTTTATTTTAAAACGATATTATTTACGGGAAAACAAATAGCCCAGCCGGAATCAGAGTTTAATTTTGAGTATAACCTGAAAATTTAAACTTAGGGAGAACCGTATTCATCTACACTTACGGAGCCCAGACGAAAAAAATTAGCTGGTGTAAAGCTTTCATCATCTAAAAAAAGAAGATATAGATAAAAATCAGTAGAATACATAGCGAAATTTGTATCAGACAAAAACAGCAATTATTTCAAATATTCAAGACGAAAAATTGTTTGTTTGCTAAGAATTTAAAGTTTAAAACTTTAATTAACCTTCTATTTCGCTCAATTTCGTTGGAGATTAGTTTTAGCTAGAATGTTTGAAAAATTCTTCCTTATTCTCCTAGCTTGAACGATTAAGATTTCTTTTACTTTCGTGTTTTTTTTGTGTGACCAAAAGCATATATATTTAGTGCATTTTTTAAACGCAGTTCTTAAATTCTTCCTCCATTTTTTTATGTGACCAAGCACTTCAGGCCTGCTTGTTCAGTTAAGGTTTTAAACCTAGTCCTTAGATTCTCCCTTTGTTTCTTTTTTATGTAGACAACCTCTTAAGTCTACGGTTCGTTTATAATTGAAAAGGATTTTTCCAATTCTTTTGAACTTTTTTCATGATCGTGGTTTTATTTAAATCACTGAAATCTCATTAATCAAGATAATACAAAAAATATCCAAGCTCTTAAATGGTCTATTTAAGGTATACTCGTTAATCGGGTATCAATTAGCGAATGCTCTCGCTAACAAAAAAGTTCTTTAAACAGAATTGACTGGGTATAATGAAAGACCTCTATTAATAATTTTAAATAAATACGTATTTCAATATCAAGACAATGTCACTAGTACTCTCTTCTGCAATCAAGGAAAGTGTATTCAAAATCTAAAGTAAAGTACATTTAAAAAAAAAATTTAGAGAAAAAAATTACTCGGTGAACTAAAAACATCTCTGGTAGCAAAATTTCTAAAACTTCAAGCTGATTTAAAGTCAAACGATGAAGAGAAAGAAAATTACAAGATAAAATACAATTCAATCTATACATATAAAAAAATTTGAAAAAATTTTTGCGTTAAAAGCAAAAACTACCAACAAATATATGAAGATTCAGAATTAATTAAAGAATTTAGAAGAAATAAAGAAAGGGCAGGCATTTAAATTTTTTAAACTAAAAAACTATACAAAACAGAATTTTAGAATAACTTTTTAATTAAAGATTACTTGATATTGATATTTTTTTTTAACAAATCGAAGAAATGGAGACTAAAATTTGTAGCAACGGAAAATGAAATCCACGAAGAAAATAATGAAAAAAGCATGCAAGAATATGGAAGATGATACTAGTGATATTGAGAGATCTGATAATGAATCAGATATTACACTAGAAAACATGGTATTAACGGTAACGAAGTAGATTACATAAAATGGATAAGTCTATTTTACCCGACTAAAGTTACTTTGTTTTTACTTTACTTGTACTGAATTCAGAGAAATAAATATACTGAACTGTTCTGCATCCACTGGATGACAGAATACTAGCTATTTTAGAATCACAGTGTTGCCAAACATAGAAAGGCAATGTTGCCGTCATTAAATGGTAATATTTATTAAATGGTATATATGAATCTACAAAAAAATATATTAATATAATGTTGTGTGGCTCAGTGGTATAGATCTGGATTGCTGTGATTATGATCTATGGTTCAAATCTAGGAAAGTAAAACGTTTTGGTGAATGTAATTATATGACTGTTTATGAAAAGTAAAGTTACTTTATATCTTACTATTCATCAATTATCTTCCTTAATTTTAGGAAAAAAATTTGTGCAAGTTTAGTAAAGTTTAGTAGTAGTATTTCTATATCTAGTCTGACAAACATGTAGTTAAGTAATACTTCACTAGTTTTAGATTAAATGGGTTTTCTGTATTTAATGTAAACCGGATAATTAGATTATTATTTAGAATGGATCTAGTATTTTTATTTGTTATTAAATGATAATATGTTAAGGTTTTTTAATACAATGTTTAAAGTTACGATTGTAGAATTGGTTAGCTCAGTGTAGGACTCGGCCCGATCACATTCTAATCGGGGATACCGCTAAGCTTTCCCGATTAAAATAAATCGGGAAAGTTCGGTGCGGGAATTTATTTTTTCGGTTCGGAACGGTGCTATAATCGGTCCTGCACCGATAGCACCGCTTCAGACATAGGGGGTTAGTCTTACCAGTGACCTTGCGTTCTGATAGGCCAACGAGAATCACCTGACTAGGGTCATATTTTGTTCTTCTTGGCCGCAGGGCAACTTCCAATTTAGATAGCTGAAAAGTCATTTAAGGAAAACATAACCTTTTTTGCATTCTATTCAATAAAGCTATTATAAGTGGAATGTTCCTATTTTCAGTATGACGTTGCTGAAGCCCATAAGGCATTTTTTGAGTTTATTGTAAAAAATAGCCATGCATTTACTCTTGGGGAAGAGCCTTCATTTAAAAATTTTATTTCCAAATTACATACGAGTTTTCGAAGATATGCATAACAATATGAAATTTACATATGTTAAATTCGTGTGAATTGGTATTATGTAACATTTTGTTATTGCCCTTGTTCAATTCATGCGTTTCGTGTTGTCACATGGTAATACAATTGTCATACAGAAAGAAATGAAATATAGACCTTATTAAGAACCAAAGGTATGGGTCAAGCCTACCCCCTAGCGGCGCGTTTCAGTGTGAAGGGGTGCCGTGAACAGCCGCTTTTTATTTGGCTTGCCGCATATGGCATGGTAATAGGCTATTCAACGGTAGCAGGCGACTACCACATTTTTCGTAAGTTTCTGTCATATGTTGGATTACACGGTTTCGAACAACATTACAAGAAATGGGAAATACAAGAGTGTGTTGTATTTGTGGTGTTTCTACAGTTTATAAAAAGAAGAATAGAAATTCCCGTAGTTTTTTTAAGTTTCCAAACCCGAATATCAAAAAGTTATTGCCATTTGATAAGGATCTGTTGGAAAGGAGGCTTGTTGCATGGAAAGAAGTTGTTGGAACGAATTATGATAATTTCCCTATTGGACTTATTTGTGTTTGTTCTGACCACTTCCAATCAGGTAAACTTCAGTTGTATAACAACACTGATAACTTTTATTTGACATTATGTATTCTAGGTAAACCAGCTAACATTTGCAATGTAAACGATATTGCAAGCTTTAGATGTTGGTGCTACTTGATCTTCATCAGCATTCCAAGCAGTTTCAGTTCTACGACTGGGGAGTTCATGCTCAGCAACAGCAAGTTGCAGCAATGCACTAACATGAATGCAGACTCTCCCAAGCCTATTTTAATACAACAATAAATGATTACTAGCACACGTATAAACTTTTGTCAACAATTGATTACCCAGCAGCACAGTCACAATATGCAACTTTAACTTTTCCATCAGAATGTATTGCAGCCCACGGTGTTGTTGGGTTAATTCCTAGAGATTGTGAGTGAGTTATATGACTGCGAATGATCACAATGCCATTGGGAAGTGGAAAGGCAAGAAGTTTATCGGCAAAAGTGTTATATACATATTGGGGAGAACCGTTTAGATTTTTGTATGCCTCAAACTTCTCACCATCACTGCCATTCCGTTCAATAACTAAATATAGAACTAAATGTTTATTTTTTATTGGAGGAAGCACTTCTTTCACTTTTTTTTCACTTTTATACACTGATAGGGGAATTGTAAGTGGGTCAACACACCCCAATTCTTTTAAAAAATCGCAGTACAACTTCTTCTCCTCTGGGACTAAACCCTCAGCAAATTTAGAGAGCTTTAAACTACAGATAGTAGTATCACTAGTCATAATACAGCATAATCGTGCAATCCAACGTGACAGAAAACTTACGAAAAATGTGGTAGTCGCCTGCTACCGTTGAATAGCCTATTACCATGCCATATGCGGCAAGCCAAATAAAAAGCGGCTGTTCACGGCACCCCTTCACACTGAAACGCGCCGCTAGGGGGTAGGCTTGACCCATACCTTTGGATCTTAATAAGGTCTATAATCACATTTTAATTTTCGGAGTGAACTGATATATTAATGGTTTCCCGTTTTGACTTATTACTTGCTTTTAAGACAAGTTGATATAAGAAGAATAGTAACATTTTAGTAAAAAAGTTTTCTGAATGAATATTTTTTATTACCAATTCAAGTTTAATTAGATAGTGATGGTGTATTCTTCTAATTTTTATTCTAAGTTATGCCACACATCCAAAATCGTTGTCTTAAGTTTCGTAATCGGGGATTGTAATCGGGGAATACTTTTTATTGATAATCGGGGAAAGCACCGAGCACTGAAATCACCGCACCGAGCACCGATATCACTTCCCCGATTAAGATTATCCCCGCACTGGATCGACTAAAAAGCTCCCCGATGGGCGCGGGGCCGAGCGCTAGTGGTATAGGGCTGTTCCACATCTTTTTTCGCATTTGATTTTATCGCGCAACGCAGCATTCGACTGCCGATTCTGTCTATTGTGACTGTATTTTTTTATTGTGCGAAACATGAATAAATTTAAAAGTTTCACTGAAAAAATTATTGTTTCGTTTCACGATATTCATCGTTTCACGTTTTGTTTTTTGTGTTAGTGTAAAACTATGTCGTGTTCCGACTGTGCAAATGGACTCGTAAGTGATACGAAAACTCGTTACTTAGATAAGTTAAAATTGTTAAATAGTAAGTGTCCCTATTCAATTACCAATTTCATGTGGAAACACGGATTTCATTGTTACCCAATTGTTCCCAAACTTTCCGCCCCAGACATATTCATCTATTTGGTCGAAACCAAAAATGATAAAAAACACTTGGAGGTAGTGTTGTTCTCGTTAAAATAACGATAACGGAATAAACGTATTAACGAGCCTCGTTATTGACTTTTTAAAATAACGGGCCATTTTTTTTATTAACGCAACGAAATGACTGTTTTTTTCGTTGTTTTCGCTGTTTTTCTCTTTAATTTTATGTGTAAAAACAGTAAAAATTATAGTCTTATTTTTCCCTCTGGTGGAAGTTTTTTTCCCCAAACGAGTAAAGACTAATCGAGTCTCTTGTGAGTAATTATGTTATTATCACAATGTCAATAAGCCTTTATTGCAAGCTCATTAGCCTATTGGCCTTCACACTATTGTCGTAGCCGGTCATCAGTTCAAGTTGCTTTATGCAAAAACTTTAAGTAGTGCTCCCGAATCATCGTCTGGCTTTCGCCACATTGGATCACGAAGATCTAAGATACAGTTAGAATTGTTCGATTACATTTCAATGGACCTGGATAACTTCACTTGTGGGGGAGATGATATCCCCAAAAAGATAGATACTCTTTCTTTTTGCACAACTCAACGCTTTCGGTTTCCATTTTTATCGAAATTAGCTTTTACACTCTTGTCCCTACAAGCCTCGTCTGCCCCATCAGAAAGAGAGTTTTCGATTGCAGGATGGCATTGTGCGGGTAGGAAGAATCGTACGGACAAGGAAAATCTTTCTGCTAAGGTTTTTGTTAGCTGTAACATTTGTAACAAGGACCTTTTGTGCCCTCTTCTATTTTAAAGGATCTTTAAGTTCATCATCTAACTTATTCCTGAAAATTTTAAACATGCGGGCCTCAGTCTAGTCTACACAGTTAATAGTTTCATCTGTAACAAGAAAAATGTTTCATTTCTGCTAACTCAGTAATTTTCAAAGTCATTCTTGTTTTCTTGAATAAATGTTGCAAAGGTGTCTTCCTTATGCGGTTGGTATAATAGAAAGAGTTGTACAAAAAATTTGTAAAAAAACGATAACGAGTCGGAAAAAACAAACAAGTGGGACACGTTTAAATTAACGAAACAAATAACGAAACGAAGGAAAAATTAAGAAAATAATATTAACGATAACGATAACGAACCCCAAAACAGCACAACGGAACAACACTACTTGGAGGCCCTTGGTGCATACAAAGGAATTTCTTCTGAATCGCAGCAGGCTGTTGGAGATGGCTGGGTTAGAGAGTTCATTGCAATTGCTCTCGCAACCCAAGTCGTATTGATGAAGGCCAATGTATCTTAAAGTAAAACTACATTTCCAATCACAAATATAATAATAATCTATTTATTGTTAGGTCTCAACTTCCCAAGCCTTAAGTGAAAGCCCACACAAACCATGTGATTTACATAAAATATAAAAATCTTAACTAATAACGTGACTAAAATTTAATTTTTACAAAACTATCAACTCACTCAGCCATACACTATCCCTATGCGTGTCAAAAAAACACCTTGAAAAAAAAGGTAAACGAAATCTTCCCAGAAGCTTAGAATATAGAAACTATAAAAAATTCCCACTACACTATTTAAAAATTTATAACTGAATTGATGTCGTAAATTTTTACGAATATTTACTTAAAAAGTAAGTATAAAAATTTTTTACCAAAAAATAATAATTCTCTAGGCCCTCTTTTTAGCGCATAAACGCTCTGGCAAAGGGGGAAAAGAAGGTACCATCCAGAAAAATTGGACCCTAAATATGTTGAAGACATAACCAGTGTATCGTATTTTAAAATAGAAACGAGTATTTTAAAATTACAAATACTGTATTTTAAAATACTCGTCCTTCAAAATACATTTTTTCTCCCAAAAAATCAAATACCAAATAAAATAAAATACAAATACAAATACAAATACAAATAGAAAAAACCTTTTTCTGTATTGACTTCTATTGCTCCACATTTTTTCCATTCAAACTAGTAAATGAACTACATAAAGTTCTTGTTCCGTTTAATGAAGAGAAGCATATTGCTTGAAAGCTGGAATTGGCTGCGTGTTGGGTGGTGGATCTGGAACCTTCGGACTTGATGAAATTATTTCTTCGTCCTCATTTCCTGAATCCACTACCAGCCATTCTGTACCATCTGCAGTGAGAAGTTGATCCGGGGGCTCATCTAAAGTATGAATCTCATTGGCTTGTGAGGCCTGACCAGAAGACTCATCGAGCAGCATCTGATTCTCTTTGTTGAGAAGATCTTTTTGCACTTGAGTCAGATTTTCCAAAATAGGCTGGGATTTTCTGGGACGTCCACGGCCTCTTACTCCTTTACTTTTAACTGTCTGTCTAAGGTTCTGTCTTGCCGACATTCTTGTCACTGAATCAGAATATATGCCAAGTTATTAGTTTATGCCATTACGTATTTTAAGAATGTTCAATAACTTAAACACTTACCGTGGGTATTATACAAGTTCTTCAGAACGCACAATAATGAGAAACAATCCGATTTGTAGAGAACTAGAGATAAACGTTAAAGAAACTTGTGGTTTAATGAAAACACACACGAGACAAACAGACGACGAAAAATGCAATTAAAAGTTTTGAAACTAGAATAAGCTATTGCAATTCGTTTTGCAGGTGCAATAACGCTGTCAAAATGAGGTTACTTTCTATTCATACACTGTTGCCAACTTACAAACTTCAAATCTTTGAAAAAAAAGTATTTTGTATTTGTATTTTTATTTTATTCACTTTCAGCGTAAACGACCAATACAAATACAAATACTTTAAATAAAAAACAGCCCAAATACAAATACCGAATAAAATTCGTATTTTAAGTATTTTATTTTAAAATACTTTTATTTTAATACCCAAATACGATACACTGGACATAACAAGTTATAACATAACAATAATAATTAAACACAGAATTCTTAATCCACACACGGGGAAATTTAAAAGGCTCAACCCCGCAGCTGCTGCGACAAGCATCATTGAAGTAACGCAGCCGCACCCGCAGCCGATCCCACACCAGCATCTACTGCCGCTCCATCTCACGCTGCCTCTGTCGCTCCAGGTGCCACTTCCACTTCCACTTCCGTAACTACCTCCGCTCCCGCAACTACCTCCGCTCCCGCATCGGAAGATACCACTCCTGCTCCCGTTAGAGCTAGCGGGAGAAAAAGATTGGTAAAAGTCTATTTTACCCGACTAGATTTACTTAACTATGCTTAGTAAATTTAACTTAACCAAACGAATCAAATATTGTGAACAAACTACATCATATATTTCATACCCACCATGTAAAATTGCATCTATGCCTCCCCGATGCTCGCGCTCCAAGTGGAATTTAATGGAACCTTCAAGGTCCCATGTCTAGTCTGCTTACATGGCGTTTGTCTACCTCTCCTGGTAGACCGTGGTATAACATTTATTACGTTACAGAAATTTCCTACAAAACAACCATTTCACATTCCTGAAATAGTCAAGACTAATTTACAAAATAAAATAGATGAAATAACTAAATCTAATACAACTAACATAGAGACATTACAAAGTTCCAATTTTACCATGTATGATCTTACGCAAACTAACCCTTAAATGTATTGGCCAATTATTGAACAACAAGGGTAGACTTCTACAAAAAAATTTTATTCAAATCCAAATAAATAGGCAACAATAATTTAATGTTGAAAAAGTACTTTATTTCTTTAATAACAAATATATAATGTAATAAAATAACATACAACTTATAATATAAAATATAAAAGACAATAACATATATATACAGTATCAGTAAATTAAGTAACAACATAGCAGTGAATCCCATCTTTTATTTTTTTACCCTTAAGATACAGATAATGAAAAAAAAAGTTAAGTTAAGTTAAGATATTTCATCAATACCAAAAAAATGCTCCGATACAAGATAGTATCTAAAAAAATCGTTAAGATAAGATATTTTTGAAATTTTTTTGAAGATCCTAAAGATAAGATCAGATAAGATATAAGATACTTTAATACAAAAAAAGCATTGAGTTTTTATGAAATTTCTGGGTGGAAATTCATTTTCAGCATTACTTTTCATTTATTCCTCAAATGAGCCTACGTTAAGTCCAGCATTACACTTAATGAGCATTAAGTTAGAAAAAAGATCGGGTTTCATGGCAGACCGTTTGGCCGTTAATATATCGGAAGCCACACTGAATGCCCGTTCGACAGAACTTGAGGATGCAGCCACGCTTACAACATGTCTTCCGATTTCACTAAGGATCGGAAAGCGATATTGATTAACTTTCCAAAACTCAAGTGGCTTCGTGGCACACAGCTCACTGTTGGGATCCATTGGATCCAATGGAACTTCCATGTCTATGATGTCTTCTTTCAAATAAGCGTCGAACTCTTCCAAGGCTTTGGCAGGCCCAATCACCGAACGAGGTCTTGGTACCTCAATTACTGGTGAATATAGGGACTGACTCAATCGTCTCTTGCGACTTGATGATGGTGGTCCGGCTAAATTGTTAGGAGGAGAAACGCAGGCATCGTCTGTTTGAACTTGAGTTTGCGTATTTGGTAAAGAAACACTGTAAACTTTTCCTGTGATTTCGTTAAGTGTTGGTCATTAAATGTCTCATTTTTCATATTGGTTTTTTTTAAATTGAACTGAATAGTACGGAGAATATCTGTTCGATTTGTTTATTTATGTTAGCATGTTCTCTGTGGAACTGCCATACTTGGTTATTATATTTACCTTGGTTTTGGAAAAAGAAAGTGAGGAGAGAAGAGAGAGACACAGTGTAGAGAGCAAAGGTGAAGCACACAGTGTGTTCAACGTAGTGAGAACGCAAGAAAAAAAAAGACGAAAAGAAAAAAAAATTGACGTCACAGACGAAGGGAAGGAGTAAACAGCATCCCTAATGAATTTTAGTCTAACACTTCCCCTCAATCAAATTGATTGAAGTGGACTGAGTCGGCACAAGTAGAGTAAGTTGTCACTTTCTTGATTAAGGGTGTCGAGTGCCGGGTTGCAGATGTCAGCTTCCCCTCAAGCTTTAAGCGGCAAGAGTGGCGGGTTTTTCAAGAACGACAATTTTAGAGCGGTTCAGTTTGAACGCCGGACCGGCAAGTGGCTTCGTGAGGATGTCGGCAAGTTGGTCGCAGCGGGAATCAGTTGCAGATTTCCGGCTTGGGCTTGTCCGTGAATGAAGTGGTACTTGACTTCGATGTGCTTGGTGCGATCAGGGAATTCCGGGTTGTACACCATCCGAATAGCGCTCTGGTTGTCGCAATGAAGCGGAGTTGGGCCGGATTGACCGAAGCTGAGGTGACGTAGGATATCCCGAAGCCAAACATTATCGCTGCTTGCATTGCCAGCAGCGTAGTATTCCGATTCCGCAGTCGATTGTGCAACCGGTTTTTGAAGACGACATTTCCAAGTTACAGGTGCCTGATTTAAGAGATACAGGACGCCAGTTGTAGACCGACGAGTGTCGGGACAACCAGCAAAGTCGGAGTCGTTGTATCCTGTCAGAAAGTTAGTGGAATCGCTCCCAGAGAAGCACAGGCCGGAGTTGATCGTGCCAAGCAGGTACGCAAGAATGCGTTTAGATGCCTTCCAGTGAGCTGGACCCGGATTTTGACAGTAACGAGAAACGACGATAACGGCGAAGGCAATATCGGGGCGTGTCAGCCCCATGATATACAAAAATGCACCCACTAGCGCGCGGCAGGAAGTGCTGTTTGAAATGTTGGAGTTCGCTACTGTTGGGCAACTTGCTACGGTGAGACGAGAGCAGGGATCGGCGGGGACGTCCGGCAGGTTGCAGTCGTTCATCCGAAATTTCGTAATTAGTTTCTCGATAAAGATGGATTGAGTGAGGTAGAGCTTTTTTCGTGGGCGATCTCTGGTGATTTCAGGACCGACGAAGCAGTCAGCTGGTCACGAGGTCATTTCAAAAGAATGCTCCAGGTGGGTCACGATTGCAAGGGCTTTAGCATTGAATTTGGTGGCAATGAGACAGTCGTCGACCCAAAGTCCAATGATGACGAAGTCGTTGGGATCGTCACAGACGCAGTAATAAATACATGGATCAGCGGTTGATCGATTGAGGCCGAACAGGACGAGAAAACGGTCAAATTTCTCGTTCCATTTTCTGGGAGCTTGTTTTAGACCGTACAGGGGTTTTAGAAGACGACAGACGAGTTTTTCTTGTCCGGGTTGAATGAAGCCTTCTGGCTGCTGAACATAAACTTCCTCGTCCAAGTCCCCGTAGAGAAATGCTGTTGTAACGTCAAGTTACATGAGTTCGAGATCCAGAGCGGCAGCAATGGATAGCAGAATGCGGAGTGAGTCGTGTTTAACGACCGGAGCATAGATCTCTGTCTCGTTGTAGTCTATTCCGGCCACCTGGGAGAAGCCTTTGGCGACTAATCGAGCCTTGTAAGTTGGTGGTCTGGTCTTGGATCCAGGTTTAAGTTTGAACGTCCATCTGCTCTTGATTAGAGATTGATTTGGTGGAAGTGGCACGAGAACCCAACTGACATTCTTGGTCAGAGAATCGAATTCTCGTTTAGTTGCAGCAGTCCACTCGGATGCATTTTCGGACGTCATGGCGTCTTGGTATTGATCGGGGTCCGCTTCCCCTGTGTCAAGAGCTGCGGACATTGAGAGAGATGCCTCCTGTTGGCGTGCACGGCAATCCTGACGGACCAGGGCTGGATGAGCTTCATCGCTGTCCCGTTGGGTACGTAGACGGGCCGATCGGCGAGGCCTAGTGAAAGGCACAGGCCCTGGAAGAACGGACGACCGCAGCCTTGGAAGATGGCCAGGTGGCTCTGGATCGGCCGCGACGTCGACCGGTTCCATGGCAACTCAATCCCCATTGAGAGGCTTTGGCAGAACCTTGGTGGCTGGATCACATAGCGCAGTAGTAGCTGGGTCTGTGGGAGAGCCAGCTGGAATTGCGTCGGTCAAAGGAAACACGTCTACGCCTATTTTGACGTCGGGCCGAGGAAGGCGAGGCTCATAGTGGTGGCCAACGGGAGAGACGTCTCGCCTGACGTTGACGTTGCCTGTTGTCGGGTCCCAGTACCGGTCACCCTTTTGAGTATCGGAGTTTCCGACAAAGAAACAGAGCAGCCCTTTTGCGTCGAGTTTGTGTCTTAGCTGATGGGGTATCAGTACGTAGAATTCGGAACCGAAACTCGAAGATTCGATATATCAGGCTTGAATCCATACCAGGCTTCGAAGGGTGTCATCAGAGAGTAGGCTGAAGAAAGAGTTCGATTGAGAGTGTAGATGACGCAGTTGACAGCCTCCGCCCAGAGTTGAAGAGGTAGAGTCTTGTTGGAGTAGAAGAGACTGCAGGCCCCTTCGACGAGCGTGCGGTTGTCGCGTTCCGCGACGCCGTTTTGTTGGGGAGTATAGCGAACCGTAGTCTCATGCCGAATTCCTTTTTTCTTCAGCCACGGGTCGAGGGGTAGATATTCGGTGCCCCCGTCCGTACGAAAAACGACAACAAGTTCTCGCGTTTGCGTGTGTAACATGGCGAAGAAGACGCGGCAACAGTCAGTCACGTCGGATTTTAGTTTAATGAAGTAAACAGCTTGAAATCCGCTGAAGTCGTCCCGGAAGGAAATGTAATATTTCGCTCCCCCAAAGCTGTTCACAGGCATCGGTCCGCAAACGTCGCTGTGGACGAGGAAGCCGATTCGTTGAGACTTAGTGGTACTAGATGGAAAAATACACCGAGTCATTTTGGCCGTGGCGCAGTCATGGCAGCGGTCAGTCGGGGGTTGGCCGGACGATAGTACAAGACCACGGACGGCTTCAGTGTGAGCCATTTGTATGATGGTCTGATAGCTGATGTGGTTAAAGCGTCTGTGGAGGTCTTCGAAGGTAAGGGAAGTTCAACGAGTGACATAGGCGTTGTCCTCGCTCAAAATCAGAATGTCAAGGTGATAGAGGTCTTTTTCGAGTCGACTGGCGGTCATTTCCAGGACTCCATTTTGTTCAATAAAAGCGTTGGAATCTGTGAAGTGAATGTCTATGCCGTTTCCAGCAAATGCGTAGACCGAAAAAAGATTAATGCCGATACCGGGGGCGTAGAGAACGTTGTGGATCGTAAGGTGTCTGCTGACGCCGTTCACCGATGTTTCAATGTCGAGGTTCCCCTGTCCGAGAACAGACACGCGAGCTTGTCCGATACCGTTGATCCATTTCGAGCCAGGTGTGAAGGATGTGAAGTTCTTCAGTATCGAAATCTGGTCTGTCATGTGGGAAGATGCGGTAGAATCCAGGAAGAAATCGGTGCGAGAACGAGTGGCGCACGAGAAACCGGCAGCGTATCCTGTGTCTCCTGATTTAGATTTGATTGCAGGAGGGTTGCGTTGCTTTCTGTAGCAGTCGTCTTCCTGGTGGCCAAAGATTTTGCAGAAATTGCAGGGCAGCGAGCCGCTGTTTTTATGAAGAAAGTTCTCTTCAGAATGCCCGAAGATTTGGCAATAAGAGCAGCGACCAGACTTATTGTTTCTGCCGCCGAAGCGATTTCTGTTTCTGAGAGCGTAGGGACCTGGCCTATTGTTTCCTCTAGGTAGAGATTTGAAGTGCACTGGAGCCTTATCTTCGTGGATTCTTTCTCCTCTACTGCGTAGATTCATTTTTTCTTCTTGTCTCATTAATCGGGTCGTCAGGGTGTCAAATGTCCTTTCTGCGATGGTGACACTTTCCCATGAAGTAATAAAGCTGTCATAGCTTGGAGGGAGAGAATTGATTATTCTGGATTGTGTGTCTTCTTCGTTCATCGTCCCTCCAGCTTCTTTGAATTGTTGGGTCAGTAATTTGATGGCCTCGATGTGGGCTCTGACACCATTGTCTGGTCTAAGCTTGTAGTTCAGAAGCTCTTGTCCAAGAGAAAGTCTGCGTTCAGCAGTGTTCTGTTGGTATCTGCTTGTTAAGGATAGCCATATGGCATGAGCTGAAGTGCAGGTCAGTAGAGAGCGTTGTTGCTCTTCGTTGCAGGTATTGAAGAGATAGTGTTGGGCCAAATTGTCGTCATGGTTCCACTTATCAATGGCTTCTTGGTTAGTAACCACTGCAGCATCATTTGTTCTCTAAGAAGTGTATAAGAGTTCTGTAAGTTCAGTCAGTACGAGTAGTGTTGGATTTAGTGATCTCTGTGGATATGGGTATTTACCGGTTGAGGTTTGGTTTTAGTCCCATCAACTATTGGAATAAGGTTGAAGTTCCTTAGTGCAATATTTACACTGAACTTCCAAGTTTCGAAGATCCTTCCATTAAAATTAACAGGGTTTACTCTGGCATCGTCTCGTGTGGGCAAAGTCTCAATTTTATTTTACTTGTATTGTAGGGCTAAGCAACTGGGCCAATAACCTGTTCGATTTGTTTATTTATGTTAGAATGTTCCCTGTGGAACTGCCATACTTGGTTATTATATTTACCTTGGTTTTGGAAAAAGAAACTGAGGAGAGAAGAGAGAGAGACACAGTGTAGAGAGCAAAGGTGAAGCACACAGTGTGTTCAACGTAGTGAGAACGCAAGAAAAAAAAGACATAAAGAAAAAAAAATGACGTCACAGACGAAGGGAAGGAGTAAACAGCATCCCTAATGAATTTTAGTCTAACAATGTCATATCGCAGCTCAATTTCAGCAGCAACCGCTTTTACCACGGCCGTTTCGTTCAATCCTGCTAACGTAATCCAAGCCCGCTTGAACCTCGGATCAATTATTGAGCCTGTGAAGCAAAACAAATAGTAAAAAAATAGTATAAAATAGTGTAAAAAAATAGTAGCATATCAGGCACTTAAGGTTACCCATAACGTTATGGACATCGCGCAGGATGAATAAAAAACATCGTTCTAAAGATAATCGCAATCCAGCCACGAAGCCCTTGCAATATTTAACCAATGGTGTCAGTCGGCTATTTTGATTCGGGATCTGTACTCCATTCCTGTCCCTGACTGTAAGAGTAAGAGCGTTCATCAAACCTAGATATGCAGGAATTACATTTCCAACGGTTTCGAAGTCAGCCTGAAAATCATTTGATGCAGCTTCAAACGGCTTGAGGATGGCTACCATTTCTTTAATCACAATTTGCCGATAGGCAGTAAGTGTTTCGTGCTTTTTTACTGCCATGAGGCGTGTGAGAAGAGTTGTATCAGTTTGAATTGCCTTGAGGAAGTTTTGCAGTTCATATAATGTGCTATTTCATCGGGTTGAATTTTTTTTTGACAGGCGAAAACCCACCAAGTTGTAGATAAAATCTGAATCATTTTCGCTTTTTCTAGCCGAGTTGACAATTTTACTCACATGGGAGACAACGCCAGCAGCTTCGTCCAATTTTAAAAAATATGTTTAAATCATTATTGTTTGCCTTAAGATTGCTTTAAAGTTTAACACTCACACTAAGGGTTTTAAAACCATCTTTTATAACTAACTGTAGCTTGTGGGCTACGCAGTCGGAGCGAAGCCTTGAATAAAGGATGTAGTCGTCATCTAGTGGTTCGAAGGTACTTTCTGTTGTATGTAATTGTTCTTCTAGGTCCCTCTCTCCCACATAACACAAGGCAGTCCGTCGGATGTGCGACAGATGTTGGGGTCGGATGTTGAGTACATCCTTTTTATATCCTCCGCACAGCCCGATATCCGATTTGGATGTCCTATGGATGTAATTTTTATTTTACCGCCCTCAACAGCGCCGTCGGACATTCTAAGAATATCCGAACGGGCTTTCATTTGGCTATAAATATGACGGGATAGCGACATTTGGGCTAGTTTCCAAAAGGACTCCAGGTTTTCGGACACTTGGACTTTTGTCCCTCGACACTTCGACGAGCGGTTCACGACATGAGAACATCTGTCTAGCGACGTTTGGACTATTGGTTTCCGACGTTGGGCGTGGCAATGAAATGTTACTGAACCCAGCAAGTCTTATACTTTGCGACAAGTGAACTCCCGGGCCAGCGACAAATGGACTTCTGTGGCAGCGACCTTTGGACTCCTTTTTTGTTTTAAATTGGATTCCCAACGACAAAGGGACTCGTGTTCCAGCGGCAAATGGACTCTCGATCCAGTGGTGCAGGGATTTTTATTTCATATAAAGTATTCCAAAGTAGATAGGATTTATATTTGAATGTAATTATTGTATGTATAGATTATAGTGCTCCGATTTATCGTCTAAACAAAACAACTAGATTTTAGATATTCTTACTGTAAAAAAATTGAATACAGTTACGCGAGTTTAGAGCCACTGGCAATAATTGTGTTATTTACTTTTTGGACATGGCCTTTAACGAAAACCAAACTGTCATTTATGAATTAGTCCAGAATTTTGTATAATCAAAAGAATGTCTTGCTCACTTGAGGACCTACATAAAACAGGACAGTTTGGTAGTGCGAGATGCAATTGGACACGATTGGGGTAAGTTAAAAGTCAATGCTACATATGGTATTATTGCATCTCCTGGTAACCCAAAGGGGATAAATGCCGTAAATTGTTGATTTTGTTTACACAATGTTTTCTTGCACTCAATTGTCGAATTGTTTGTTATATAGCTGTTTGGCGAAATTGAGACGTATCTTACGAATAACATAGAAACTATTTTCCCATTATCAAGTGATCTTTCACGAGCTGGAATTCGTAAACTAGTGCATTATGTGCTGATGCCAGAGGTAAAACTCACCAAGTTTTTATTTACGGAAGCTACTAATGTCGCTGTACTACTCTAGGTACTAAGATACGGTGTGGCAGTTGAAACATCCCATTACAATCTTGCTCCTAATGTCATCAGAGACATTGTATGGTATGGGTATGACCACTTAGTATCTGTTATTGCAGAATGTGGAAATGGAGATAAGAGTAATGCCAGGGAAGAATTCCCTTGAATTTTATGAAGAAATTAATGAATGTTTCATGGTATCATTTATAGCTCAAACTCATACTTCTACTAGTTACTTAAAATCAACAGCCACAATAGTCTCGAACAAAGAGAATATGAATGCTGTCTGCAGTGGCAAGTCTCCTTTAAATTGTAATGCTGATTCTAACTTTATTGTTAGTGCATCAGTAGTAGCCCCTGTAGTTTTAACTACAGAGGGGAATTTATCAAAGAAGACAGTGGTAAGTGAAAAATTTGATGTCATAATGAGTAATCGAGGTTTGATAAGTTAGAAAAAACCTGGGATTGCATGTTCTTGCCCTCTTTCCAAACAGTATATGACAGGAGTGGAAACATGTAGCATAAATTCCCAATGTGAATATGCAGAAAAAGGTATTTAGTAAAGAAAGAAATTCTGCAAAAAGATTGTGAAATTAATGAATGTATTACATTGTTATTTACAGCACAAAGTGTAAGCCCTAGTACTGATCCAGAGGCAACAGCCCAAGTTAGCTCAATAAATCAGAATGCAAACAGTGGCAAGTTTGAAATAAACATTAATGTTAATGGTGATTTAGGCGTAACTCTTAATGGCGCAGATGCAGTCCCTATAGTTTTACCCGCAAAGGTGAACATATCAGAAAAACCTGTGGTAAATAAAATATTCAAAGCCTTAATAATCGATCTTCGACAAGTTTGAACTAACCTGGTTGCTTATATTGTTCCTATTATTTGAAACAGAATATGATAGCCAGGGAAAAAATTAGCAAAAATAGGAGAGCCATCAAACGCAAATTCTGTTGCTTCCATGCCACAACATAGAGAAAACTCCAACTAGCAAGGATTATGTTCAGTTGAGCAATCTTGGAGTAGGTATGAGAGAATTTTCAAATATATATACAATTTTCACATAATTGTTATTCAAATTTTCTTCTATAATAAAAATGTATAAGTTATTTAGCCGATAAATCCAATATTACGAATACCAATGTGGTTAAGAATCCTTCAGCGTAAATAACTCTGAAAATCCATGCGTCAATGGATTGGGAGTCCCTTTGTCGCTGGATCAGGAGTTCCTATGTCGTAGAGAACACTCCAAAAGAAAGAAAACCAGAAAAAGAAAAAAGGAGTCCAAACGTCAATTACTCGGGAGTCCAAACGTCGATTGCCTGGGAGTCCACTCGTCGTTAACTGGAAGTCTTTACGTCGCTGACATTTGAGTCCACTTGTCGCAAAGTAATTTGCTAGTTGGGTTCAGCAACATTTAGTTGTTGTTTCCAAATGTCGGGAACCACTTGTTCAAACATCGTCGGGCAGATGTCCTATCGTCGTGTGCCAGATGTCCAAGTGTCAGAAACCTGCAACCAAAAGTCGTAAACCCTGGAGTCCTTTTGGTAACTCGCCCAAAAGAGTGCATGCCGAATATTAATCCATTGTGCCAATCTAAAGATATATTATATATTATTTTCGAGCAATACAATCGAATTGTTGTAAAACACTTGAGCTTTTTCAATAACAAATCACTGACAGGATTTTTAAGAAGTCAAGATGATGTCGAACTTAGGTTAAATCAGAAGTGTATAAATTGAAATTAAACAATTTATGCTAAGTATTTTTTGAATTTTAAACTTCAGCATGATTTATTAAGTTTGAAGTAGTTTTTTATTATTTGAAATTAAAATCCTATCATAAGTATACTTGCTTTTAATATTATTAGATGCCGAATAATATTTATTTCCTGTAAGTTAATTTCCAATGGCTTGGTTCCCTTAAGCTAAACGGAAAGCCCGTGCAAACAAACTCACGACTTACATATATTTTTTCATTTTTTGTAATAAATTTAAAAATAAACCATCCGGCAAATAGTTAATTACTCTTTAATTTTTTCAATTTTTCGTATTAAATGCTGGACTTAAAATAAAAATACGTTCAAAGGAAAAATTTGAACACGGTTAAGTTTTCCCCTTTTGGAAACAAAGAAATTTTGACAATTAATAATGAAACTTAGTGGTCGGCCCCAATTCCAATATAGCACATTTCTGCCGTCGGATGTCCGAATCATGGCCGAACATTCGTTAGATATCTATGTAGTTAATGGGTAGTTCCAGGGATGTCCATCGGCTAGTCACCTTGGAAGTGCAATGGATGTGCGAAAATTATATTCTACGGACATCCTTCCAACAGCCAAGAAGATTTTCAATTGTTTCATTTAAGGATCGGCCTCGAGCCAATCGGGGCGCGCTTTTGCAAATCGGGTTTCTCATTTCGGGCCATCGAGGCGTGGCTCAGGGTGGAAAATTCTTCTCCCCGAATTCAATTGGGGTTTGCAATCAATTGGATTGCAATCAATCGATTCATCAATGCAAAAAACATTATCGATTGACTTTTTCACCCGATCTATCCCATAACAACCCCGATAATAGCTCGTTCTACCCGCTTGCCCCGATTTTTACTCTGAAACTGAAAGAACGGCATTTTTTTTTTATTGCTTCGGGGCAACGGTTTAACCTCAAATTTTTCCCCGCACCGCCCTGGTTGAAAAAGTGGCACCATTATTCAACCCCGAATGCCTTTTATCGGTGCGGGGCGGTTAACTCGATTAGAACTAACCCACATAACACAATGCTGTCCATCGGATGTCCGACAGATGTCGGGGTCGGATGTTGAGTACATATTTTTGATATCCTCCGGACAGCCCGATATCCGATTTGGATGTTCTATGGATGAATTTTTTTGGGTTTTGACCACCCTCAACAGCGCCGTCGGAAATTCTAAGGATATCCGAACGACCTTTCATTTATCTATTAATATGACATCTATTGAATTTGAAAAAACGTGATGCTATATCAGGAACCGAAATCGGGTCTCCCGCACCAATGTCGCACATTATTCCACTGTGCCAATCAACATATAATTTTTTATTATTTTCGAACAATTCAATCGAATTGTTGTAAAACACTGGAGTTTTTTCGATAACAAATCACTGACAGGATTTTTAAGAAGTCAAGATGATGTCGAACTTAGGTTAAACTAGAAGTATATAAATTGCAATTAAACAATTTATGCTAAATATTTTTTTTATTTTTTAAAATTCATTATGATTTATTAAGTTTAACGTAGTTTTTATTATTTGAAACAAAAATCCTATCATAAGTATACTTGCTTTGAATATTATTAAATGCCGAATAATATTTATTTTCTGTAAGTTAATTTCCAATGGCTTGGTTCCCGTAAGCTAAACGGCGAGCCTGTGCAAACAAACTCACGACTTACATATATTTTATTCATTTTTTGAAATAAATTTAAAATAAACCTTCCGGCAAATAGAGCAGTAAAACATCCTACGTTGCACGTACTCCACAAATGCAAAAATCTCATTTGTGTCGAAGTTGGTCTGCTGCGGATACAGCGTCTTATGGAGAAACCAATTTCTTCATGTTAAAAAATTTGTTTTCATAAATATAATTAAGATTTTCCTCCTTTTCTTCCTAGCAGTGGGTACCCTATTTATTTTTTATTTCCCAATTTTTTTTCTAGCCCTAGTTTTATCTGGTTTATTTTTATTTAGCTATTGTTTGTGAATGATTTGTTGTTCATTTCCTTGTAGCAGACGAATTTCTGGTAGCAAACGAAATTCTTTGGCTAAAAGAGACGATCAACTTACCAACAAAAATAAAATAAAAATAAAGTAGATAGAACTGGGGATAGAAAAAGAAATTGTGGAAATGAAAGCTAAAAAATTTTAGAATGAATTAAATTACCTGTTTGATAATTAGAAGAATGTAACTGTCATAATTTCAGTACTCAGGTCAGGTCAGTAGCTGCAGTACTCAGGTCAGATCAGTAGCAGCAGACAAAGAAAAAAGGCATGACGGAAAGCTGACTTTAAATAAAATTTGCTCCAGGTAACTGGACTTTTTCCCGGTAGATGGGGTCAAAAGTATCTTGTATCTTTTAGGTAACTTTAGGCTAAAATGAGCTTACCCTAAAGATAAAGATACACTTTTTTTCCCTAAATTTTTACAAGATACAAGATACAGAAAAGATACCAAAAGTATCTTATCTTATCTTATCTTATCTTAGTTTTACTAAAAGATAGGATTCACAGCAACATAGAAAATAATTATTTCCAACAAACACATATAACAGAACAGTGCAACTATAAGGATGTCAAAAAATTTACACTGGTCAAAAATATTAAAGCAACAACTAAGTTAGGTAACAATGGAAAAAGAAAAATTAAAAACTAAACTTACAATAGCAAATGAAAAACTACGATTCGTACCAGTGTAGGGGAGACTGGAGTAAGCCGGGACGGTTTTTGTTTTCCCCCTATATCTCCCAAACTAATCATTAAATTAATTTATTATTTTGTTTTTATGTATTCCATACGGTAATGTACCCCCCATATTTTTTATATAATTTAATAATAAACCATTTTCCCATATAAGACCTTTAAAGTTTTCTTAGATTTGTGGGAGGAGCCTATTTTGAGGGGTAAGTGAGGACACTAGGGTGGGTGGTGAGGGACGTCCTCCGTTTTCGCCTTAAAATTCATTAAAAAAATTTGTAAAAATTGAAATAGCGTCCCACTGCATAGACTCTATAAGTTAATAAATGTTTCAATTTGATTATTCTGTTAATAAAAATTTTTTCTTATATGATAAAAAACCCTTATTACAAGATAGGTGGGGGTTGGGCTTATTGTAATCGATTAATATGCTGAATAATCGATTGCTTGTTATTGTTACACTTGGGGGTGATGTGTAACACGAGTGTATTAGGACGTCCACACGGTAAGACGTCAAGTAAGAACATTCCATTCAAGAGACACTACACCGCCTATTTATGGTAGGTGAACAGCAAGGTTGAATCATCGAGTGCTTTCGCCCTTGCTGTCTCTACGAACAATCGAAATAACCCGTATGACTTATTACTGAGCAAGGTCGGTTGTACGAGTACATCCGCCCTTGCTTGTTTCTACAAAAGAAGAAGATACCCTTAACCATTTACTACAAAGCAAGGCCGAACGTTCGAGTACATTCGCCCTTGCTTGTTTCCCCGAAGCGTTAGAGAAGGTGCAAGCGTCCTGTGATGCTACCGCAACATTCAGACAAAACAAGGTCGAATGTACTCGTACATTCGCCCTTGCTTGTTTCCAAGAAGGAGGTGAGTGTGTGGTGTGTCTCACGCGTATGTCACGTGATCTCCACGTGACAGATCCCCCTCGTGAAGGCGGTCGCCCCCGACTGCTTGATAAAAATAAAACCCCCAGCACGGTAACCCCCAAAAAGTATTAAAACCCTAAATCAGAAAACCCAACACACCAAAATAAAGAACAAACAAAAAATCCCGAAAACAAAAAATTCCAAACAAACACCCCAAAAGAAGCATTTAAAAAAACAAAGGAAATGTCGTGTCAATCCTCCGCCACCTGTTCGAGGTGCGGTAGGAAGTGATCGTCTTGAACATCTAATTGTTCGTGGGCCCTCATACGGCCTCTCAGCCAAACAGTTTGGTAACTGAGATAAGTTGTTGCCACCACTAGTAATAGTAACATGATCAGAAGTTCAAACGGATATCTTGGCTCCGACAGCTGAAATTCTTCGGTCGTCTTCTTCATTAACTCTTGAATCTGGAATCCTGTCATTTCAGACGACGCACGAGCGCCGTCGTTTCGGCGCAGTAGGTCGCTGATGAAATTAATTGATGTGGCATTCGCCTTCGGGAGCTCAATGATGGCGACCGATTTGAACGTTGTTACATTAAACCCCACTGCGGCCAGCGTGGGTGCCACCAGAGGATCTAACGAGGCCTCCAATCGTCCGTCTAAACTGGCGGGGAAGACCCAGTCTTCCGTTCGAGCCGTACATCCAGGAGGGACATCAAAAATCCCAAACGGAGGCAGCAACAGTGATTGCGGGGGCCCTTGGCTGCTACCGATCGGACATGAGAACACCACCTCATGAGCTGTAACGGCTGAGAACACCCAGCGATTCTCTCCAAGATAAGCTACTTCGGATCCTTTCCATTCTTTAAATTGTTGTCTGCATTGCGTTAGCTTACGGTTGGCGTCATTGGTGAATAACGAAATCGCACAGGATTTCCGTGCTCCCCGTTTTCCTAAACCTGTATGAAAATTACAAATTAATCGTTCCAATTGTTTGCAACCCCGAACGTCGGCAGTCGAAAGTTCAATAAAGGTCTCCAAATCTGTGGAAACGGCCAGAAAATTCGGTAGGTCCCCGATCGCCACTCCATGGGTGCCATTGTCTGTTGCTCGTGGTAAACTGAAAATTTCAAACAGGGTATACTGCTGTGCGTGATCGTAGATCGGAATTTTGATAAAGAGACGAAAACGTCCCTCCACCGCTGCCACCGTCACCATAGCTTCACGATAGGTCACTCATAATTCTTCACTCGATACTGCCCAACCCAAGGGTAGTTGTCGATTAACTGCTTTCAACACCGAAGCCATTTGAGCAGGTGGAAATATCTGAGGCGCTAATCGGCCGTTTGCCAAGAGGGCCAACCCTTCGTCAAGAGCGTCTGCCAAGTCTCGAAGCCACTGCAGGCTCGCTTCCATCGACTCGAATGCTGTGTCTAGATTGATGAAAAAATCGAAATACTCGATCATGTAAGCTTGACGCTCTGCCATTCGTCCAAGCAAATTTTTGTAATTCTTTGTTAGTTCCGCCGTTTGCCCTTCCAACTCCTGGATCAGCTTGGTATTTGTCCGGATCTCCCAAAGTGATTCGTTCACTACAGTTGCCTGCTGGTCCATCAAATGGACTATTTCATTTTCCCGGTGTGTAAGGCCGGTGATCTTCTTATTCAATCCAGCGAGATCAGCCTGGGTGGCTACTCCGAACAGCCACTTTAACGCTGATCCGCCGCCATCGATCACCGCTCGACGTTGTTTGGAAGGAGAACCAATGGCGTCCCGAAAAGTTGCTAGTCGATGTTCGGATTGATTTAATTCACGTTCAAACCAATGACACTTGACATCAAGTTTTTTGGCCGCCGATGCACCTTGTTGATTTCCTGTTTGACGGCACTTAACGGCCATGTCCGCGTACTCCTTCAGCCTCACTTTCAATGTCTGAACCACTGCCTCTGCCGGTCGTATATCGAGGTCTGTTATGACTGTCCAGAATGATTCTCCGAACGCGACACCCGGTTTTTCATTGAAAATCACGGTGTCTCGGACAAGCAACGCATCTACATTGACTGACCCGAGAAAGGTCAATACACAAATTGTGTAAGGCAGCAACAAAGCGAGGTAACGATTCGGTCGACCAGCTCGACGAGCCGGCTGTATCCTTGTGGGGAGGCGGGCCGGCCTGCTTGCTGTCTCTGGCTGACGAACTCCCCCAGATGACGGTACTGGATGGACGCTGTTGTCGGATAAAACTGCAGCCCTCTCACCGTGGTTTCCATTATCCGTACCCGTCTCCCGATGAATCCTCACAGGTGGTTGAGGGGCGTTTGGTAGAGGTGTCTCACGTGTCGCCTCTGTGGATTCCGTATTCAAATTTGGACCTCGTTCGACCAAGTCGTGAAAAAGTTTCATTTTTACGACGTGCACAATCTCCGATTTTCTTGATCCGGAACTTAACTTCACTTCGTAGTTCACGGGAGTTGTCTGTCGGATCACTTTGAACGGTCCTTGCCAGCGATGAAGCAATTTTTCTGCTCGTTTTACTTTTCGAAAGGGTTTGTACACCAGGACTTGATCTCCTACTTGAAATTGAAGCTCTCTGTGGCGACTGTCATACTCTCGTCGCTGGTTGTCCTGGGCGACTCCCAATCGCGTGTGCACCAATGCTCGAGCCTTCGCCAATTCGGTCACAACCTGGGTTGCATAATCCGGAGCCGTTCCCGACGTAACCAGCCGAGGGTTGGCATCCGCACCTAATTCCAAATCAATAGGTAACATTGGTTCACGCCCGTAAAGCAAAAAAATGGTGAATATCCCGTAGATTCCTGCCGCGCCGTGTTGTAAGCAAAACACACGTAAGGTAATGCCTCGTCCCAGTCTCTATGGTCCGCGCTGACATACATTGAGAGCATAGCCGCCAAGGTGTGATTCATTCGCTCAACCAATCCGTTTGCCTGTGGATGGTAACTTGACGTTGTCTTGTGGTTGGTTCCAAGATTCTTCATGACTTCTTGGGTAAGCTCAGCTATAAAACATTTCCCTTGATCCGAAATGATGGATTCCGGTGCTCCATGACGCAGCACAATTTGTTCAACGAAAAATGTTGCCACCATATCCGCCTTTCCGTTGGGCATGGCCCGTAGTTCCACCCACTTCGTTAAGTAGTCAACAGCAACGATGATCATCTTATTTCCGGTGTTGGACATAGGAAACGGACCTAAGAGGTCGATTCCCACCTTTTGAAATGGACGTGCCACCTGAATACACTGCAGGAAACCGGCTGGCCGTTTGTTCACTCCTTTTCGACCCTGGCAATTAGGACATGATTGCACATAATTCGTAACATCAATCACCAAACGCTCCCAAAAGAATCGATTAGCAATTTTCGTTAGGGGCGTCGAACTCCCATATGCCCTGATATCAAGTCGTCATGGTATGCCTTTACGACGCGTTCCCGAAAGGAACGTGGGACGCACAGGCGACGATACTGTTTACCATTTTTAATGGTCTGTAAGCATAGTCGCCCATTGAATAGACAGAAGTTTTTTAACGTTGCACGACCTGCTTCCAACTGGTCCATCAGACGACGCCACCGCGGGACCCGACGCTGCTCCGCAACGAATTCTTCCTCCGGTCCAAAATCCACCGATCTGCCACTCCCCACAAGTCCAATGGCCACACAGCGATCTTCTTCTTGGTCTTCGGTCACGGGTAAAGGGCATCGCGAGAGGCAATCTGCGTTGTCATGGAGTTTTCCGCTTCTATACCGGATTTCGATGTCATACTCCTGTATCGACAAGCTCCAACGGGCTAGCCGTCCAGCGAGATCTCGTTTGGTTAACAACCAACACAGCGCCTGGTGGTCTGTAACTACCACGATCTTGCATCCCCATACATAACCTTTAAATTTTTTTAAGGCCCAAACCAAGGCCAGGCATTCTTTCTCGGTGATGCTGTAGTTTATTTCGGAGCTGCTTAACAGGCGGCTGGCATAGGCCAACGGATGTTCTTGCCCTTCCACTCGTTGTGCCAATACCGCACCAATGCCGTAGCCACAGGCATCGGGAATGATTTCCATTGGTAGGTCATAATTCGGATGAGCCAGGACTGGGGCTGCAAGCAGCGCTTGCTTCAGTGTGTTGAAGCTGGACTCCTGGTCAGGACCCCAATCAAACACTGCATCCTTTTTGGTTAACAAAATTAACGGGCGTGCAATTATAGAAAAATCTTTGATGTGTGGACGATAATAAGAGCACAGGCCAAGATAGCTCTGTACTTTCTTCACTTTAAGAGCCACCGTCTTTCCTTCGTTGCACGGTGGGAACTCCTTTACCGCTGCTAATTTGTCCGGGTCTGGACGAATACCATCCGCATCCACTACATGACCTAATACTTTCAAACTGGTTTCCGCAAAATGACATTTGGACACCTTCAACTTAAGGCCCGCTTTCTTTAAACTCTCCAATACCAACCTTAGTCGTTCGACATGGAGGTCGATTGTTGACGAGTACACTATAACATCATCCAAGTAGACGAGGCACGCTGTCCATCGAAGTCCGGCCAGTATAATATCCATGGACCGCTGGAATGAACTGGGACCGTTCGATAGGCCAAATGGGAGTACCTTGAACTGGTACAACCCATCAGCCGTAATAAAGGCAGTCTTGTGACGGTCCTCGTCTCTCACCGGAATCTGATGATATCCGGCTTGTAAGTCGAGGATGGAATAAAATTCTGCTCCTTCCAATCGACTCAGCACATCCGCAATTCTTGGTAGAGGATAAACATCCCGTACCGTGACTGAATTCAGCTTTCTGTAATCGACACAGAATCTCCATGTTCCATCCTTCTTTCTGATTAGCACCACCGGTGCGGACCACGAGCTGTCCGAAATTTCGATAATTCCCGCCTCTTCCAAACTTTTTACTTGTTCGTTCACGATGGTTCTAGCCTTCTACGCGCTGGCATACGGGGCCTGATGGATTGGCGGGGAATCTCCCGTTTCAATGTTATGTTCGGATATGTTGCAGCGGCCTACTTCCGAAGCGTTTGCCGCAAAACATTCCAAATTTTCTTCTAGCAATTGGAACATTTTTTCACGTTTGTCTTTCGGAATGCCATGATTTACTTCTTTTTTGAGGTCGTCTATGAGTCTCCTCCGCTTATTCACTTCTTCCTTTGTTGGTGGTCTGGTCATTGGGGAGTTCTCTTCTTTTGTCGTTAGGCCACAGCTCAGCACTTCTCCGTCGTAGCCACTGATGACTCCCAATGTCGTCCCTTTTGGAATCCACACGCTAGTCGACGTTAAATTGGCCAACGGGGTGAAATCCACTTTGGCTGCCAGTAACGCGTGTCCCACCGACACTCCCTTGGTTTGTAGAAGTTTTCCTGATGGTTCGAAACAAAAGTTCTCCGCCTGTAAAGCTGGCGCTACTGTCATCACATTGGCCACTGAGAAAGAAGGGATTGTTACATCAGCGTTGGTAATCAATTTAACCGACCGTGTTTGGTGATCTGTCCGCTGCGATGTAATGGCTGCAAGAGGCTGATCTCCAAAAGTAATTGAGGCCTTCGGCTCTCGATAATCGATTTGTACTTTGCCATACTGTTTCAGGAAATCATTGCCCAAAATCAAATCAATTCCGTCCATCCCAAATACCACCGCTTCGCCAGTTGCTGTTCCCATTTTGTGGTTGACCGAAATGGTGGCTGCTCCCATCAACGTTGCTTGTTCTCCATTAGCCATCACCACCCGCGGTCCGTCCCATGGACGCAGCACGAACTGGGATGCACGTAGCAGCTCCGGTGATATAACTGTCAGTGCTGCCCCTGTGTCGACGACTGCCATTACTTGCCGTGTTCCACAAGTGACTTCTTCTCTGATCAGCTTGCTGAAATCTAGTCTAAGGATAGGTTGCTCCTTTATCTCTTCCTGTGTTGATGAATCTGCAGTCGTCTCGGCTAGCTGGGACACGATGTTGATTGGCGCGGGAGGACCCAACGGCCCTCTCTGTGGGCCAGGAGGACCTGAGTAGGATCGTTGTCGGAAACGAGCAGATTGCGGATTTTCCCAACAATTCCGGGCCATGTGCCCCGTTCCGTTACAACAGTAACATTTGAGTACTCCGTTATTGTTTCTGTAGATTCTCTCCGACTCTCCCCACGTAACTGTCTTCTCGTTTCCTGGTCTCTTCGGAGGTGGAGTTGCTTGAATCTTCAAACTTTCTACCGCACCTTGCAGTTCTTTAATTACTTTCCATAATTCCGTATCAGCCACAGTTGGAGCTGGTTTTGGAAGGGTCCGAATGAAATCAATTGGAACATCCGCCACTCTGGTTGCTGCCACCCCGAGCACCGCGTCCGGCCGGTTTCGTCTATTGGCCAAGAGCTTGGCATCAGTAAACCGTTTCGCCGCCTCTAAAAATTCTTCGCCTGTTTTGGGTTGTAACGGGTACAATTTTTCGACCAACGAGGGCCGTAATCCCCCAAAAAGATAGTCGACTTTGGTGGCTTCCGCCATTGTTGGATCCACCACCCTACAAAGATCAATAACATCGTAATAGTAGTTAGTTGTCGCTTCTTCGATACCTTGAACCCGGTTCCGCAAGCGTGTTTCCTGGAACAGCTTGTAGTTTTGTTGCTGAAATTCTTTCAAAAACAGTGTTCTGACTCCAGTTACTGCCGGAAGATCAGCTGCGTTGAGGCCAACCCCCGGTCGTATGGGTAAATCACGCCACTCCGTCGGAAGTGTGGAGCACAGGTACCATTTTCTTGCCGCTCCATCCAGATACATGCTGAAATTCGCCCTTAGCTCCGTATCGCCCCATTGATTGTACGCTCCCGTTGACTCGTAACGCTCAAGCCAGTCGAAGGCGTCATCTTCCGGCGTTGCCTTAAAGACCTTGGGACTCAAAAACTTTATCTGAGGAGGCATAATGCCAGTACCTGAATCACTATCGGTATCTGCAAATAACTGCTCCTCGTCAGTGCTATCCCCGTTTTCCTCTTCTTCGCTTTCTTCGCTACTTTCGTGTGCGTCGTCAATACTCTTGTCTACGTTAGATTCTTCAAGATCTTTCGCAGTACTCTCCAACTCGTCGTCTTCACTTTTTTCGCTACCTTCTTTACCTGCCTCAATACTCTTGTCTACGTAAGATTCTTCAAGATCTTTCGCAGTACTCTCCAACCTTTTTTCAGCCTGGATTATCCGCTGCCCACTTCCCACTACGTCCTCTGTGCTGTCCGGCTCAACAGTTTTTTCTTCCAGATGCTGTTCCGGTACCGGGCGCGTAGATGGAGGCAAAGGGTGTAAACGTCTGCTCGGATCCCTTGGACAACTAGGCCAACGTCGATTCGATGACTTTCTCATTTACCTCCGGCAAAAAAAAAATGATTAATGTCTTTCTGCATTACAATACCTCAAAATCTTGTCACAGCAATAAACGATTTCCTTGAGAGAAAGCTAATAGAAACCAAATAGTCTTCCCCACTGTCAGCCGAAAACGTGGCTCCGTATCCAACAATTTAAGATTTGGCACAACCCGTTGGTTAAACCGCTTGTGGTAGAGCCCCTAAACGATTTTCACCTCTGACAATGAATAATACTATAAGATAAACTTCCTTGCCTTGTCTCCTTAGTAATGCTGCATCTCCACCATTTGTTACACTTGGGGGTGATGTGTAACACGAGTGTTTTAGGACGTCCACACGGTAAGACGTCAAGTAAGAACATTCCATTCAAGAGACACTACACCGCCTATTTATGGTAGGTGAACAGCAAGGTTGAATCATCGAGTGCTTTCGCCCTTGCTGTCTCTACGAACAATCGAAATAACCCGTATGACTTATTACTGAGCAAGGTCGGTTGTACGAGTACATCCGCCCTTGCTTGTTTCTACAAAAGAAGAAGATACCCTTAACCATTTACTACAAAGCAAGGCCGAACGTTCGAGTACATTCGCCCTTGCTTGTTTCCCCGAAGCGTTAGAGAAGGTGCAAGCGTCCTGTGATGCTACCGCAACATTCAGACAAAACAAGGTCGAATGTACTCGTACATTCGCCCTTGCTTGTTTCCAAGAAGGAGGTGAGTGTGTGGTGTGTCTCACGCGTATGTCACGTGATCTCCACGTGACATTATCATTGTAAGGAACAGTAATGGCGTCATGAGCTCGGTGATGATTGATGGGCTTGAAGGCCAAACCCGCCCACTAATGTCCCATTTTAGTCAAAAACAGCTGTCCTGATTTCCCGATAAAGACTATTTTTTTAAACGTTAATATTATCTACAGTAATTGATCGAAAATTATAATTTTTGTTTTTAACAATAAAGAAATGATTAAGCTTCATTTCCATATTAAATTTACATGCCATTTGCGATTATTTTTTTCTAGAAACATTAAATGGCGGATACAAAATTAACTAAAAAAACCGTTTTTTTAGTTTTGTTAATAACTGATACAGTTATTGACAAAACTCAACCAAATTTCATGCCAAAGTAGATTGTATGTATCTAAATAACATACTAAAAACATTTTTAATTCTATTAAAATCTACTATTTTTCCCTCTACTGTCCCTCTTGACCCAGTGTCCCGGCATACTCCAGTCTCCCCTATCGTGTTTGGGTATTAAAATAAAATTATTTTAAAGTAAAATACTAAAAATACGTATTTTATTCGGTATTTGTATTTGGGCTGTTTCTCATTTAAAGTATTTGTATTTGTATTGGTCGTTTACGCTGAAAGTGAAAAAAATACAAATACAAATACAAAATACTTCTTTTTTAAAGATTTGAAGCATGGTATAAGAGTCAGTGTCTCCTATCTTTTTTTTTACCCTAAAGTTAGAGATACTAAAAAAAATAGCCCGAAAAAAAAGTTAAGTTAAGTTATTCCGAAATACCGAAAAAAATGCTAAGATACAAGAAATTATCTTAAAAAAACAGTAAAGATAAGATATTTCCGAATTTTTATGGTGGGATAAAGATAAGATAAGTTAAGATAAGATAAAAGTTATTTTTTGGCAAAAAAAACAAACAAAAACAACATTTGAGTCGATAAATTGTTGAATTTCTGCATTGTATTGCATGACAGTCTTACTTTTAGTTTACAGTTTTACACAGCATCACGTAAACTAACTTTAAGCCCTGCGTTGCACTTGATAAGCATCAAGTTGATGAAGAGATCTGGTTTCATGGCGGCGCGTTTTGCTGATAAAATATCCGAAGCCACACTCAGTGTGCCCACTTGCTTGGTAGTCGAAATCCCCAAACAGTTGCCAGATTTTCGGAAAAATCACCATTCGCCAAAGTCAAAAACACCAAAAAATCACCACCAAATTTTTTTTAGTTTTTAATACAAAAAAACGTTTTAAAAGGTTGAAAAGCGTTAATTCTTGTTTATGTATCAATTAAAACACACTCAAATTAAAAACTCAAGAAGAATTTTAGTAAAAGGATCTTGCAAAAGAAACAAAATTCTGTTGTATTTTTCTGTGGGGTTTTCAGCAACCTCAGAAATGAAATGTAAAATTAAAGCGTCATATTGTTGGAGAATGCGGACAGCGCAGTTTTTAAAAGTGAGCCAACGCGTTTCTCCGGGCTTGAGAATTTCCAACTCATCAAGTTTGAGAAATCTAAGACACTCCTTTAATTTATCTCGCCTGTCACGACTATTGCTGAAGTGGGCAGGAATAGCATGGAGAAGTTCAATAAGTTCTGGAGGCAAGGCCTTATAGGAGTGCTTTGCACATAAATGAAAGTTGTGACAAGTACATTTGACTGTTGCGAGCTTGGGGAAACGGTCTCTCAGCAATGTTGAGACTGATTTGATTCTTCCAAAATTCACATTGCATGTATCAGCTGAAAACCCAACAAATCGTGCGGAAGGAATTCCGTGTTTTTCCAGCCTTGAAAGAATACAGTTAGTCAATCCATCTGCAGTCCCATCAGAAACATCCACTAGATCGAGAACATCGAATTGCAGCTTTCCTTTTTCAAGGCACCACTGGCAAACTACAATAACCATTTTAGTTTTGATAGACACGTCCGTGGTTTCATCGAATATAATGGAAAAATATTTGTTCTTCAGTTTACTTGCTGTTTGTTGTGTACAAAATTTTCCAAATCCTAAATAGTTTAATAGTATAGAAAGAAATTATCAATTAGTTTTCATAGTAAATTAGTAATACAAATTACGTATAACGTATTCTACCAACCTTCTCTTATCAAGTTGCCTGCTTTTGTATATCCTAATGTGGCTTTCTTGAATATGGGATCATTTCCTTCTGTCTGCATCACTTCAAGCATTCCTTGAGCAGAACACACTGATTGACTATTTTCACATATATGAGCCAAAATTCGTAGTTCAAGATTAGTGATACGATCCCTAAGTGGAGATGCAAAATTGGCTAAACGATCCTGTTGCTTAAGCAACTCTGGGAACTTTTCCATATTCTGTTTGTGTTGGGTACGGTCAACATGTTTTTCTAAATCTCCCTTATGATTTTGATAAAACAACGCACAAGCTCTACAAAATGCTTGATTCTCTCCAGTCTGTGGATTGAGTTTCAGCATTAGCCACTTAGCAAATTTTGGATGCTTATTCTCATTTAGCCAATCTGGATTAAACTGTCTTGGTTTTTTTGAGGATGACTTACTGTCCTAGAGATATAACACAACAAATTACAAAGTTTTAACAATTACACACCGATTCCAATTAATTAGTCTAACTATATTCTCCATTACTTGAGTTTTCTTTCGCTTAGCCTGGCCCTGGCTTGACGAAACTTCCTCAACTTCGTCAGAGGACTCGTTTTGAATTAGTTGTAAACATTAAACAACCATATATACTTATATAGACTAGCACTAGCACAGTAGCACCACTAGCAATGTTGACATTGGTTAGTTGTGTGCAGTGGATCCTATCTTTTAGGAAAAAAGATAAGATAAGATAAGATAAGATACTTTTGGTATCTTTTCTGTATCTTATATCTTGTAAAAATTTCGAAAAAAAAATAGTATCTTTATCTTTAGGGTAAGCTCATTTTAGCCTAAAGTTACCTAAAAGATACAAGATACTTTTGACCCCATCTACCGGGAAAAAGTCAAGCTACCTGTAGCAAATTTTATTTAAAGTCAGTTTTCCGTCATGCCTTTTTTCTTTGTCTGCTGCTACTAACCTGACATGAGTACTGCTAGTCTGCTACTGACCACAGTACTGAAATTACGACAGTTAAATTCTTCTAACTATCAAACAGGTAATTTAATTCATTCAAATTTTTAATTTTTCCCTATTAACATTTCTTTTCTATTAGGCTATTGCGGTTTTTGCTGTTTATTGCAGGCTTGCAGCACTTTTTTTTTCTTTTATCCAACCATCCTATTATCCCTATAACAGTAGGAACTGTAACGTTCCACTTATCAGGTATATAAATTAATTAAAACTCATTATCACATTTACCCTAGGAATTTGTTCTGAAAGGATCATGGAGGTATTGCAGAGAGAGTGTGATTTACAATTTGGTCCCTTAACCATGCTTTGTTAAAGTTGTATTCTATTCACATGTTTTTTTTTCTTACAGGCCATTGCGTTCAAATTTAGTCCAACCAGGCTCCAATGCTTGGTCCAAAATGCCACCAAGAGTTACGAAGGCCTTTGGAAAAAGAAGTGGAACTAGAGTTTCTAGAGGTCGAGGCTCAGTTCAAACCAGGGAAGAAAACCTACGACAAATTGTGGGCCAGCTTCCCATTAGTGATGCTCACCAGGAATTGTTAGATGAGGAAGGTGCAGAGGGAGGCAGTGATGACATTGTGGATTTGGCAGAATATGAAATCACATCCGCTAGTGCTGAGCCTTTACCTCCACCAGGTGAACCAATACCAAAATTCACTGTTGAATCATGGAAAGCGAAATGGAGACGAGATTTTTTCTCAGATTGGCGCTGGGCAGCGAAAAAGAAGGGCAATGGCCATCAGGTTTGGGCTCGCTGCAACACCGGGAAATGGAAAACAAAAAACAAACAACACTACTATTCAGGTGAATTAACTTCATTCTCAAACTTCGAGAAGCATCTGAACAGCTGTCATTATGAAGAATACAGCAAATACGAAAAACGTAGTAGTGGAATTGATTCCAGCCAACCAACCCTTAACAGATTTCAGCAGTTTTGTTCAACGACGATGACAAAAGAACGACAGAAGAAACTCGATATCGATCTCGGTTACTCAATAGCGATCGATAATATTCCACTCAATATTTTGCGTCGGAAAAGGTTTCGAAGATGGATACATGTATGTAATCTATATGTAGGATTACATGTACTACATAGATACTATGTAATCTATGTCCTACATGCACTGCACGACTGATTATTTTTTTTTTTCGTTTTACTAATTCAACTAACAAACTTTCAAATTTACAGTCAGGAATGCCAGGATACCAGTTACCAGGAATCGAAAGGATGAGAAATGGCATCATACCCAGCCTTGTCCATGCTACAAGATGTAAGTTGCTTAAGATCATTAAGGACTCTTCTTCCTTCACGATCATTCTCGACATTTGGTCGTCGAAATCCATGATGGGATTTATCGGATTTACCTGTCATGCGGTGACGAAAACGTTCGAAAGATACATCCTATTTCTTGGCGTGAAGAGAATGATTGGCAGACACACTGCCGAAAATATCTTAGCGGAATATGAGCACTTGCTTCGTGATTGGGAAATAGATCGTTCACTAGTAAGTAACTTAGCATTTATTATAATGTTTAACCTCTATGCATAATACCGAATTACGTCTGCGTACTTAGATTGTTATGGTAAAAACTGATGGTGGTAGTAATATGGTTGCCAACACGTTCATGAATGATATACCTGGTTGGCATAATGAAGACGAATTTTCCGCCAACGATCATCAATCTGATTATGTTCCTGCACAACCTTCTACAAGTACAAGTAGTCCCTCAGAGTTAGATATTCTGGCAGCAGAAACTACGCAGTCAATGGCCGAGATCGAAATTGCGGATGCTACGGAAGGTGACCCATTGTGGGTTTTGTTACAGGAGCTTGGTTTTAATTTCTCAGAGACCGAACTGAACGACGAGGACGACGTTTCGGAGTTCCGCGATTTAGAGAGGGACCTAGAAGAACATTTACCTTCAACAGAAAGTACCTTCGAACCACTAGATGACGACTACATCCTTTATTCAAGGCTTCGCTCAGACTGCGTAGCCCACAAGCTACAGTTAGTTATAAAAGATGGTTTTAAAACCCTTAGTGTGAGTGTTCAACTTTGAAGCAATCTTAAAGCAAACAGTAATGATTTAAACATATTTTTTTAAATAGGACGAAGCTGCTGGCGTTATCTCCCATGTGAGTAAAATTGTAAACTCGGCTAGAAAAAGCGTAAATGATTCAGATTTAATCTACAACTTGGTTGGCTTTCGCCTGTCAAAAAAAAATTCAACCCGATGGAATAGCACATTATATGAACTGCAAAATTTCCTCAAGGCAATTCAAACTGATACAGCTCTTCTCACACGCCTCATGGCAGTAAAAAAGCACGGAACTCTTACTGCCTATCAGCAAATTGTGCTTAAGGAAATCGTGGCCATCCTCAAGCCGTTTGAAGCTGCATCAAATGATTTTCAGGCGGACTTCGAAACCGTTGGAAATGTTATTCCTGCATATCTAGGTTTGATGAACGCTCTTACTCTTACAGTCAGGGACAGGAACGGAGTACAGATCCCGAATCCAAATAGCCGACTCACAACATTGGTTAAATTTTGCAAGGGCTTCGTGGCGGGATTGCGATTATCTTTAGAACGACGTTTTTTATTCATCCTGCGCGATGTCCATTACGTTATGGGTAACCTTAATTGCCTGATATGCTACTATTTTTTTACACTTACAATTTGTTTTGCTTCACAGGCTCAATATTTGATCCGAGGTTCAAGCTGGCTTGGATTACGTTGGCAGGATTGAACGAAACGGCCGTGGTAAAAGCGGTCGCTGCTGAAATTGAGCTGCGATATCACATTCTTCGTACTAGTAAGTTCTGTTATTTAAAAACCAATATGAAAAATGAGACATTTAAGGACCAACACTTAACGAAATCGCAGGAAAAGTTGACAGTGTTTGTTTACCAAATCCACAAACTCAAGTTCAAACAGACGATGCCTGCGTTTCTCCTCCTAACAATTTAGCCGGACCACCATCATCAACTCGCAAGAGACGATTGAGTCAGTCCCTATATTCACCAGTAATTGAGGTACCAAGACCTCGTTCGGTGATTGGGCCTGCCAAAGCCTTGGAAGAGTTCGACGTTTATTTGAAAGAAGACATCATAGACATGGAAGTTCCATTGGATCCAATGGATCCCAACAGTGAGCTGTGTGTCACGAAGCCACTCGAGTTTTGGAAAGTTAATCAATATCGCTTTCCGATCCTTAGTGAAATCGGAAGAGATGTTGTAAGCGTGGCTGCATCCTCAGGTTCTGTCGAACGGGCATTCAGTGTGGCTTCCGATATATTAACGGCCAAACGGTCTGCCATGAAACCAGATCTTTTTTCTAACTTAATGCTCATTAAGTGTAATGCTGGACTTAACGTAGGCTCATTTGATGAATAAATGAAAAGTAATGCTGAAAATGAATTTCCACGCAAAAATTTAATAAAAATCCAATGCGTTTTTTTTTGGTATTAAAGTATCTTATATCTTATCTTATCTTATCTTTAGGCTCTTCAAAAAAATTTCAAAAATATCTTATCTTAACGATTTTTTTTAGATACTATCTTGTATCGGAGCATTTTTTTCGGTATTGATGAAATATCTTAACTTAACTTAACTTTTTTTTTTTTTTTCAGTATCTGTATCTTTAGGGTAAAAAAAAAAAGATAGGATTCACTGGTTGTGTGGTCTTGCACTTGCAGACAGTGTCGCCAGTGTGCTACAACTCCCTACAAGGTACAAGCTACAACTACCCCATCGGTTGCCAAGTTTGGTTAATTAAAATTTTAAAAATTAAAATCTAAACCTTAAATTTGAGCAACTTAAATAATTTTTTTTTTTATATCCAAAAATTCCCAAAAAATACAAAAATCACCATTATTTTCTGACACCATTTGAACACCATCAGACAGCCCGAAATCACCAAAATGGTGACAAATCACCAAAAGTGGGCACACTGGCCACACTAAAAGCCCGTTCAACACATCCTGATGATGCTGCAACGCTAACAGCATCTCTTCCGATTTCGCTTAGTATTGGAAAACGACACTGATTAGATTTCCAATACTCGAGGGGCTTAGTGACGCAAAGTTCACTGTCGGGATCCACTGGATTCACTAGAACTTCCATAGCTACGATGGGTTCTTTTAAATAAATCCCAAACTCCTCCAATACTTTGGCCGGGCCACTCAGGGAACGAGATTTTGGTGGCTCAATTACTGTTGAATATAAACTCTGGCTTAATTTTCTCTTGCGAGTTGATGAAGGTTTTACTACGTCTTGCTGAACTTCATCCCGAGCTTCATCTTGTTGATTCGGCGTAGAAACGCTGGCTGCTTGTCCTATGATAACAGTTACTCATGAAAGGCATTCCTCTAATTTAACTTTTACAATTAAAACTCACTAGAACGCAACAGATCGCATCTTATTTTAATTTCAGAAGAAACTTCATTTAACACTGCCTTTTCATTCAATCCAGCTTGTTTTATCCAAGCACACTTAAATCGTGGATCAAAATTTGAACCTGTGGAATTCATAAACATAGAAAATATATGTGAAAAACAATTAGATAAATATAAGAAATTAATGTACCCAAAACGTAGTGTACATCTCGTAGGATAAATGAGAAACGTCGTTCTAGAGATGCCTGCAATCCAGCCACGAAAACCTTGCAATATTTTACTACTGGTGCAAGTCGGCTATTGGGATTGGCAATCTTCACTCCATTTCTGTCCTTGATTGTCAGGGAAAGAGCATTCATCAAACCCAAAAATGCTGGTATGACAGTTCCAATTGTTTCAAAATATCCCTGGAAATCATTGGAGGCGGCTTCAAATGGCTTCAGAATGCCAATTATTTCTTTCAACAAAATTTGGTGATAGGCAGATAAAGATCCATGTTTTTTTACAGCGTTAAGTCGCGAGAGAAGAGTTGGATCACTATCAATTGCCTTCAAGAAGATTTCCAGTTCATATAACGTACTATTCCAGCGTGTGGAATTTTTTTTAGACAGGCGAAAGCCCACTGAATTGTAGATCATATCCGAATCGAGCATGCTTTTCCTTGCCGAATTAACCAGTTTACTTACGAGAGCGATCACGGCAATTGCTTCAGGCTGTAAAAAAAGATTCAGTTATATCATTGCAGTTCAAGTAAAGCTATTTTTTTATAACTCACACTCAGGGTTTTAAAACCATCCTTGATCACTAACTGAAGCTTGTGGGCTACGCAGTCAGAGCGAAGTCTTTTAAGTAAAACATATAGGCCTGCAACTGCATCGCCAAATTCATCTGGGTCTTCTGTGGTAGTTTCATTAGAAGGCATATGTTCTTCTAGTTGTATTTCTAAGTCACGATATTCTCTGCCATCTTCATTGTCGTGAACACCGGCCTCTGAAAATGTTATGCCTAACTCCTGTAGCAACAACCAAAGTGGTTCATCTTCGGAAGAATCTTCAATTTCTAGCTCGGTCATACGCTCATTTTGCTGAAGGGTTTGACTGTTTACTCTATCTTGAATGTTTGAAGCACTCGTAAAAGGCTGAGAATCATCATAATCAGCAGAAACATCCTCGTTGACGGAAAATTCTTCTTCATTATTCCAGCCAGGCATGCTATTCAAGAAGGTGTTGGCCACCATATTACTTCCACGATCAGTTTTTACCATTAGTACCTGTAAACAACATACAACATAAAACAAAATTCAGAGTCTAGCAGAAATCATGAAAATAAATTCACAATGCTTACCAACGAACGATCGATTTCCCAATCACGAAGCAATTGCTCATATTCCGCTAAAATATTTTCAGCTGTGTGCCGACTGATCATTCTTTTTACACCAAAAAAGAGGGTGTATCGCTCGAATGTTTTGGTGACGGCATGGCAGGTAAAACCGATATAACCCATCATAGATTTCGACGACGAAATGTCGAGAATGATTGTGAACGACGTAGATTCCTTGATGATCTTCATCAATTTATCTCTTGTTGTGTGAACAATGTCGGGTATTATTTTGTATCTCATTCTTTCGATTCCTGGAAGTTTGTATCCAGGCACTGCTGACTGTAAAAAAGGAAAAGTTTGATTTTGAAAGTAAAAAATAATAATCAGGATTCAGGAGTTCGTACGTGAATCCATTGTCGAAAACTCGGCCGACGCAAAATGTTGATTGGGATATTGTCTTTTGCTACAGCGTAATCAAGATCAAGATCAATTTTCTTCTGTGGGTCTTTGGTCATTCGAAACTGTTGAAATGTGTGTAGGGTTGCTTGGCTCGAACTGGAATCATTCACACTTTTAAGTTTCTTGTATTTGCTGTATTCTTCAGAATGACAGAGACTTAGATGCTTCTCGAAGTTAGAAAATGAAGTAAGTTCACCAATGTAGTAGTGTGGCTTTTTGTTTGTTTGGCATTTTCCAGTTTTGTATCGAGCCCAAACTTGATGGCCAGTGCCTTTCCTTTTTTCTGCCCAACGCCAATCTGTGAAAAAATCTCTTCTCCACTTTGACTTCCAGGACTGAACAGTAAATATTGATATGGGATTTCCGGGCGGAGGTAGAGGCTCAGTTGCTTTGCTGACTGTGGTGTTATTCTCAGCATCATCCATTGCTTCATCATCTCTCTCTTCCCTTTCCTCATCCAATAGTTGCTGTTGAGCATGCGAGATAGGAATCTCATTTACGATTTCAATAAGGTTTTCTTCTCCCAGTTCCACAGAGATTCTGCCTCGACCTCTTGAAGCTGTCGATCCCCGTGTTCTTCCTACTGCCCTGTTTCCTCTGGATGCCATGGCTATGGCAGTATATGACTTGTAGGACCTATAGGATCTTAGGATGGCTACTGAGGTTCACAATGCCCTGAAAGAGAAAAACACTTCAATAATAATATCAATAAATAGGGGTTAAGCTCAAATGTGTTCTGTGAAAGTGTGAATGTGTTGGGAATTATGTTGGATTTCATGAAAAAGGACTGCGCTTTAAAATTTTCCAGCTCGCTTGAATTTTCCACACAAGTCTTTTGACTGACCTGACCATAACCATATCAATGGAAATCTGAGCGCAATCATTTTTACCAAATAGTATTTACAGAGTTATAGTATAGTAGTTATAGTCTCCATGAATCGCACACATTCTCAGAACACATTTGGCATTGGTTAATCAGTCATACCTGACTAACCTGATAGTGATAATTCACTATTCCAAGTTCCATCAGCAAGTCAGCGACAGGGAGATAACATAACAAACACTGCTGTATATAGATATAGACACTGATATATACAGTATCAGTATAAAACGAATACCATTAATAGCCAAATTGCCTGTAAGAGAAAGAAATGGTAAAGTAAGGGGTAAGGCACAACCAAAAAGTTGAAAATACTTACTGAATTTCTTGGGATGAATTTGCAAACACTAGATCACACGCAATGTGATAACAAATAAATAAAATAAAATTACGCTGTCAGAATATTAAAATCTCAGAGAGTACAGAGACTCAGAGTCTCAGACGAAAAAAATCACGACTAATTCGCTGAAAGCAAAAGCATGGCTGAAAGTCTGCAACTTCCTGAATCAGGACGTTGCAGACTTCACACTTCAGACTTCAGACAAGTCTGAAGTCTGTCTGATAGTGACAGCCTTGGCCTTAAAATTTTCTAATTTCATCCCTCAAAGTAATTCATTTTTCTACCGCTAGATGGGATCTTAAGTATCTTATCTTTTAGGGCTAAAGTTACCATTGATTTTCATACCCTAAAGTTAAAGATACTTAATTTTAACTGAATTTAACACAAGATAAAAGGTACCAAAAAGATACCAAAAATATCTTATCTTAACTTATCTTAACTTATCTTTTACAAAAGATAGGAGCCACTGGTTCATTGACGGAAAGGGCCACTGTTTCTGGACTATATTAAAGAAAAAACAAATCAATTAGCATTGTAATATGAATGAAATCAAATATTTTCAAATACCTGAGTGGGGCTGATATGTTTTCCACAGCATTTACTTCCTCATGTTTCATATAGCTATACTGAATTTCTGATGAATCGGAAATCACGTCATCCTCACTTGCTGGTTCATCGACAGTAATAGCCAGTAGTTCTTCTTGACTACATTTAAGAAAAAAAAATTATTTATTGCATTGCAATATAAATGAAATCCAATTATTCCGATTACCTCTGCTTTGAAGAAATGATTTCCATGTGAACCATATTCTCTGCAATTTGATTTTGATTTTCCGAGTTGGTAGTAAGCGGAGTAAGTGTACCAGAAATGATTATATTATTATATTATATGTTTTTTTCAAGTAGCAGCCAATGGAAAGGAAAAAAGTATTAGTAAATGTTTTAAATTTTAATTACAATCCTTAATATGTTGTTACGTGTTCTGAAATTTTCTTGTGTGTGTGTTGCTGTAGAATCACAATTATTTGGACTTTTTATTTGCCAACGGTTTTTATTTTCATGGCTGTTGATATTTAAAAGCTGCTGTAAAGGTTAACGAGCAGATGTGGATGATGAATTTCTTTTAACTATTTTTAAAAAAGTAGGTTATTACATCGTAAACTGAAAATAGTAAATTAGAATGTTACCCAAGAAAGACTTTGGAATAGCTGACTGAATTAACCTCCACCTTTCTGGGGGATGAAATTTCTAGTGAACTTTGAAACCCTTCACTATAACAGATTCTTCGAAATCAATGTCGCACAGTCTAGATGTTCTTTTAAGTTCAGGTATGATCGAATTCCACCTATCAAACATTTTCTTTGGTACTGAAAAGGCACCAATTTTTCTATTTTCGTCTTCATAGACAATTCCACAAATGACACAAGCAAATTTCCTCCCTAATTTGGCTTTCAAAATAGATATTCCCAAAAAAAAACGAGTCAACAAACACAACGATTCTGAAAACACAAAACTCTAACGCACGCGAAGCCGAAACATGGCCGAGACCCAACAACGCTTATTGCCTAGTTCAGTAACACTACGCGTGGTGGCAGCAGCCAGAATATGTACACTTGTCACACTCCCCCTCTACCACCCACGGGGTGATCTCTACTTTGAAAATCCCCACAAAAAGCTGCAACAAGGCATTATGGCAGAATCCAACGGCGTGGTTCTACCATCTACAGATCTACTCTTATACCATGTTTGAAGTTTGTAAGTCGGCAACAGTGTATGAATCGAAAGTAATTTCATTTTGACAACGTTATTGCACCTGCAAAACGTTTTGCAATAGCTTTTTCTAGTTTCAAAACTTTCAATTGCATTTTTCGTCGTCTGTTTGTCTCGTGTGTGTTTTCATTTAACCACAAGTTTCTTTAACATATATCTCTAGTTCTCTACAAATCGGATTGTTTCTTATTACTGTGCGTTCTGAAGAACTTGTATAATACCCACGGTAAGTGTTTAAGTTATTGAACATTCTTAAAATACGTAATGGCATAAACTAATAACTTGGCATATCCTCTGATTCAGTGACAAGAATGTCGGCAAGACAGAACCTTGGACAGACAGTTAAAAATAAAGGAGTAAGAGGCCGTGGACGTTCCAGAAAATCCCAGCCGTTTTTGGAAAATCTGACTCAAGTACAAAAAGATCTTCTCAACGAAGAGAACCAGATGCTGCTCGATGAGTCTTCTGGTCAGGCCTCACAAGCCAATGAGATTCATACTTTAGATTAGCCCCCGGATCAACTTCTCACTGCAGATGGTACAGAATGGCTGGTAGTGGATTCAGGAAATGAGGACGAAGAAATAATTCCATCAAGTCCGAAGGTTCCAGATCCACCACCCAACACGCAGCCAATTCCAGCTTTCAAGCAGAGTAAGATCTGGATTTTAATTGTTTATACTTTATACACCGGGAACTAATTTATTCATTTATTTATACTTTACTTTAGACTCATTTCCTGCCTGGAGAAAAGAATTCTTCATTGATTGGCGCGAAGGTACAAATGGAAAGGTTCATTGCCTTTGCAGAATTTGTAGGAAGTATTTTGCTGGGTCGAAAGATGCTTTCAGCAAGGAATTGGTCAAGGTAATATTGGCTCGGCTTCACCGCATAAAATTAATTAACTGTAAAGTTTTACTATTTATCCTTTGTACTTTCTACTTTGTAGCTTGGCATACCGGGATACAAGGCCCCGACCGATTTTACAATGAGACGGCGTCATCTGTATGAAGAATATGACCGAATCAAGTCTCTCGTGATGAAAAAGCTCAAGGAAAGCAGATCAATCACTCTTATGATTGATATTTGGTCTTCCAAGCGCATGTGCGGATACATCAGCTTCAATCTGGAAGGTGTTACATTCAAGTACGAACAGTTCACCGCTTTTCTCTGCTTGCGGCAGATGACTGGCCGTCACACTGGAGAAGCTATTCTTGCCGAGTTTGAGGACGTCCTATCGGAGTGGGATCTCAATATCAAAACGGTGCAGCAATAGTTTAACATAAATTTTTAAATTTTCATTATTGGATCTTTAATCTTTAATTCTTTATCAATTTAATCATTCAGGTAGTTCGAGTAGTGACCGACAGTGGCTCGAATATAATTCGGGCCTTCAATCTCCGCCTTTTTGGCATTCAGCCGGAAGAAAATGGTCAAGTCAGACAAGTAGAGACGGAACCTTCAGAAGAGGACTTTGCTAGGGATGAAGAAGAAATTGTTGAGCTCGTTTTGGACTCTGCGGATTCCGACTGCATTGTGGAGCTTTTTCAATCCAGAAACCATCCAGCTTTTCAAACCCTACTGACAGCCGACCCAGACGAAGAGGAAGAGTTTGAGGAAATTCAGACCTCTTTGGACAACTCGTACCTCAACATTCCAAGGGCGACTGTTGGGGTCCTGGAAGGAATCGTGGAGTCAACATATCAAATGTCTTCCACATTGCTAGCCTTCTGCAAGGCCCACGATCTCCAGCTGACTGTGAAAGACGGCCTCAAAGCTGTTGAAGTTCCAAACGCTTTTGGTGTTTCATTATTTTTTCCTGGTTGTAAATTTTTGTGTCTCATTACAGTCCCCGGTAGGAGCTGCATTAAACACTGCGGAGCCATTGTCAACTCTGTGCGCCATAGCGTCATCGACACGGAAGAAGTTTACGGTCGGATTCCGCCTCGTTGCAAAGAACGTGACCCACTGGAACTCGGAGATGTATTCCGTAAGATCCGTCATCAAGGCTGTCGATACCGACCCTAAACTACAAAACCGGTTGAATGCGACGACAAAGAAACATCCAAAGCTTTCCTCTCTGGAAATCAAGCAACTGAAAGAAGTTGTTATGGTGTTTCCGCCTTTTCAAGAGACCACGGACGATTTCCAAGGTGACAACGAAACAATCGGAACAGTTGTGCCGGCGTTCATTGACCTGTTGAACAAAGTGACCCTCACCATCAAATCAAAAGGCAAAACTGAGCTTAATCCGGTGAGCCCATTCGCCGGGAAGATAAATTACTGCAAGACGTTCGTGGACGCTTTGAGAACTTCACTGGAGACGAGATTCTCTTCCATTCTTAACGAGTCGGTCTACGTGACAGGTGAATTCTTTATTTTATTTTTTTCAGTTATTTTTCAAATAATGATCTTTCCCTTGTCTTCATATTCTAGGTGCTATCCTTGACCCAAGATTCCAAACGAACTGGCTGTCGTTTTCCCAGCTCAACCAGGAAGACGTTTTAGCATGCGTTCGACAGGAAATTGAGCATCGTTACAACTGCATGAGAGAGAACGAGGCGCCGACGGACTCAGCAGAGGTCGGAGGAAGAAGCCCTGAGATTTCTTCAAATGCGACAAACCAGTTGAGTAGGGCCGTCTTCGATCAAAAGACGTCGGGCTCTTTATAGCACTCTCCAGAGCAGGCCATCTCGTCCTGCTTCAGCCGGTCGATCAAGGGTGCTGGATGAGTTTGACATCTACATCAACGAGCCTAACTCTCCAATGGAGCATCAGAAAAATCCAATTGATCCACAGTCAATTTTTGTTCTTCTTCGCCCTTTAAAGTACTGGGAGGAAAACCAACACCGGTTCCGGTTTTTGGCCCCGATTGCACGGGATATTTTAGTAATCCCCGCTACTTCGGCCAGCATTGAACGGTGCTTCAGTACAGCACTCGACATTTTTGCCATAAAAAGTATTAACATGAAGGTTGAGCTACTTAATATGCTTCTCTTCATTAAACGAAACAAGAACTTTATGTAGTTCATTTACTAGTTTGAATGAAAAAAATGTGGACTAACAGAAGTCAATACGGTAAAAAGTATTTTGTATTTGTATTTGTATTCGTATTTTATTTTATTTGGTATTTCAGATTTTTGGAGAAAAAATGTATTTTGAAGGAAATATCTATAATATAATCTTAAAATACAGTATTTGTATTTTTAAAATACTCGTTTTTTTCAAATACGATACACTGATTCGTACACGAAAAAACAAACGAACTAGAAAAGGTAACATAAATTAATGTACAAAAAATTACACTTCCAAAACTTTCCCTATTCTTTCAACAGAAAATATCAACAGCATTAAATAGAACAATGTCAGAAACAGCTGAATCTGACATTAGAGATTCCTTGAACAAACTATCAATTCTAACAAACCTATCGATATAACATTTAAAATTTTATTTCAATAACTAATTTAATAAGGTTCATTTGGGAATTAATTGAAAAAACTATAATCCAATCTACATACAACGATATAACATCACTTTAAATATTTTTATTTACTATTTCTATTAAGTAAAATTAATTAATCAAGATATTTAGTTAAAAAAAACAATAAATACCAAGTACTAAATCATCTGAATGATATGATGATATGATATGATGAATGATGATGTGATCTACATACACCGTAGATGCGCCTGCCACACCCTTAACCTTGTTGCCACCCAAGATCCCCGAGGCATCAAAGACCGATCGTTTGTTAAACTTTATGGAAGTCTTGAAGGCAAGATGCAAGGCATCTGGAATAAGCAGGCTAGAAGCACTAAAGCTTCAGATTTTATTAAAGAAACTTTAGTGGGATTGTTCGTTCTTCCCAATGAAACAAGGTATGTTATTTTTGCTAATATTACTTTATTCGCTAATGTTGAATATTGGATTTTTCAGGTGGAATTCTTTCTTTGAGACCATGAAGCGAACGAAGAGTTTTCTTTCGTAAAAGCCTGATGCGTTGCAAAAGGTTTTTACGGAATTCAACGTTCCCACTTTGCGGCCAACAGAGAAGGAGATCATAAGAGAATACGTCAAGATATATACCCCTATCACGGAAGCTCTGGATATCCTTCAAGGGGAAAAAAATGTTTCAGTTGGCTTCTTACTTCCAACTTTGCACATCTTGAAGTTGAAGCTAAGCCAGCTGGCAAAAGATTTTTCCATTAAACACGGGAAGCCATTGATTGCAGCTCTGCTTTCCGGCCTGAATTTACGGTTCAAACCCAATTTTGAAGACAGAGAATTGCAAATTGCTGCGATGGTACACCCGATGTTCAAACTGAAATGGGTCCCGAGCGATGAGATGGAGTATTTCGAAAAACTACTGAGGGAGGAATTTGAACTCGAGCGCGAGCGAAAACGGAGCCAAACGCCTGTCTCTCAATCAACATCATGCTATCAGCAAAGGTACGTTAACCTTTATTTAAAAATATAATTCTGTCTTTAGCAGTTTCACCTTTACAGCCTTACTACAACTGGAGCCGAAACTTGCAGCGATGACAGCGATATAGACAGTCAAAGAAAGAAACATAAAAAGGATTTCTTCAAATGCCTACGTCAGACGGAGCAATCTTATGACGATGAGATTCAAGAATTTCTAGGAGATATGTCTTCAACCGTGGAGACCCTCCTTAAATATCCGCTCTTAAAAATTTTTTTTAAAAGATACAATACGGCCCTTTCATCTTCTGCGTCGGTAGAGCGTCTCTTTAGTGTTGGTGGGTCGATATTGTCGCGGTTATTTGAGGCCCCATGGACTAGTTGTCACGTCCGGCGCTTCTGTATCGGCTATTGACCGCAACTCTACCCGAGATGTCCGGCAGTCTTGTCAGCAGATATTTCTCCCGGTAGCTGCTGTCTACGTTAGTGCATAAATACTTGTGTGTGTCCCTTGCTGTGCCCCAGTCTAGTTGTAACTGTTTGTTAGTACTGTGTGTGTGTGAGCGCACCGACAATGAATACAATCTTAATCGCTACTTGAGTCTCAGCGTTATTCCTCGGTGCTACAATATTCAGGCCCACCAGGAGTCGCTTAAATGACAAAAATTTCGAAATCCTGCTGTTTCTCAAGATGAACGGCTGAATTAAAAAATACACGAAGATGAATCATAAAAATGTTACAAATCATTACTATAAGCAATTTCATGGAGTGCGGGGGAAGAACGCGAGCGTTACTTAAAAGCCCATGGGCGTGCACGCTTTAAAGCAACCAGAGAGCGAGAGCGCCGATCTTTTCGAAAAACGCCAAGCGCGAGCAAGAGTGCGCTCAAAAATGTGCTGGGGAGCACTGCGCGCGAGCGCGCTCGCTTTTTTAGTGAGTGAACCCAAGCCTGCCTCAATCAAGTTCTATACCAAAGCGGCATGCAATGCTGATAATTTTAGTAATAAATACAGTAACAATAGCAGATTTATTTAAAACAAATCAAAATTATTTGCCCTAATATATAACATGTGGCAACAATGTAACATTAGTACTGCTGGCAGACATAAAATCAACAAAGCTCAGATCAGTTGTATATATTACAGGCTTACAATTAAGTAAAAGTAAATTAAAAAGTTAAGTAAATCTAGTCGGGTAAAATAGACTTTAACCAAAAGATTTTTACCATCCCACCTGGATGACTACATTGTTAAAGTGTCGAAACGTCTTTAGTTTTATTTTTAAATTTAATTTTTTTGACATGATTTAATTTTTTTGGTTTGTGCATTGTATTTTTTCTATTGTAACTATTTTGACTGTAACTTAAGTTGTTTATTTTATTATGTTTTATTATGTTATGTGCTTCCCGAATAAATTTGCCTCCAAGCGTTCAAAGCATTTGCCTCAGGTATTCTTACGTAAAACGCATTAGATAAACGCTTTGCTGAATTCTTACCCATGGTAACAAATTTACCTGACACGGCCAACACGGCCTTCCTATTCGCCGATTGCATGGTGGGTGGGCTTCCCAATTAAAGAAGGATGCCGATGTTTGGACAATTACGAGGGCCATCCAGCTGCTGGATAGCAGTTATCAGGTGATCCGACTAACAGCTCGAGCGCAACTATCCCAAAATATCACAAAGGGATTTTGAGGCACACCTCCGGACCCTCTTCCACTCTCAGATTACCTCTCAGGAGCAACACGGGGTAGACTCCATGACACCCGTTTCTACAAATGTGGCACCAACACTTGGTCACGGGCCAGAAAAGCAGCTCGAACACTAGACGTTAGAATCGATGTATCCGGTGAAGAATTTTCTTCCAAAAGGTTCGCTGACGACATCTCCTGCCGATCGGTCAAAGAGGCCTAAGATCAGTCATCAGAAAACGATGAACCACGTCCCTTACGAACGCCCCTAACCGAGGCAGGGTTGTCAGGGGCTGGACACATCTAACGACATTTCAAAGCTCACCTCAAGTCACACCAGCCTCTCCTTTGATGAATGGAACTTAATCCACGCCATCCGCTTAAACTCCCTCCCTCTTTTAGGCACCCCAGGCATAGCCGCACCGAATAGCCAATGCCGTAGATGCAAGGAAGACGTGGAGACTACCTCACATGTAACAAGCCAATGCCGTAACAACATTCCGGCAATCGGGCAGTGACATGACCGAATCCTTGGCGAGCTGGCCAAAATGATCGTGAAGGCTGGCCATGCAACTCGAGTCAATAAGGTGTTTCCCGGCACAAGCCTAAGACCGGACATCATCATCACCTCCATCTTGCCCATCATCATCACCGACCTCACAATCACCTTCGACGCTCCCGATCCCTTCAAGCTGGATTCAATAGAAAAGTGGCCAAATACAATAGCTTGGGTCCCATCCTACCCGTTGTTTTGGGGCCCTAGGTTCTTGGATGCCATCCAACAACACTGTGGCATCCATACTTGGCATCCGGCCCAACTCCCAAGACGTGGCTTTGTTTCTGGCGGAAGAGCCAGCTAATGGCCATCCAAGGCTCCATAAGCATTATCACTAGACATCTCCGAGGTAATCATGAAGAAGATGGCAATGAGACGGGACATTCAGTCTCCCTGCAGGTGCTGGATATTCCACTCGCTGCATCGCAATAAACGGCAAAACCCCACATTTGGACTGCCAGCCACGACCGTAACACAATGTCATACAACCATACAACCATCACATCCCAGAGCCTTTTCACTTTAAATCATAGTTCATCTTCACAACATCTCACATCACAGGCTTACCTGTCCCAATCATCCTCTTTTAGACATAACTGATACATCTTTGTCATGTTAACGTGAAAATACAATCTATGACTCATTTTGACTATTGCTGATTTGAAGGCTGTAGCCTTCCTACTTCGATTTGCAATAATAAGGCAGGTAGACTTAAGACCCTATCGACATAAGACCCCGGAGGGGGTCGACAGTAGACCCCCACCTTACGATGCAAGACCCTGACATAAAAAAAATTTTATTTGGAAAAACTCTGTAATACATTTCTCATCCATCCTAATTACTTGCGACTTTCTGAATTTTTCCGTTTTTTCAACGGCTTCTCGCTCCAAATAAGACCTTTTCCCGACATGCAAGTTAATTTTAACGTGAGGCTTATAGTTTTTTTTATAAACGTAGAAAACGGTGTGCGTTTTAATTAAAAAGGCATTTGTGCTATAACTACTACTATTGCGTTTTCTTTAAAAACGAGATTATTTATGTGAAAACAAATAGCCCAGCCGGAATCAGCATTTAATTTTGAGTATAACCTGAAAATTAAAACTTAGGGAGAACCGTATTCATCTACACTTACGGAGCCCAGACGAAAAAGTTGGGCTGGTGTTAAGCTTTTATCATAAACTA